>NW_019394880.1:0-10196 GCF_000612105.2 Orussus abietinus | reverse complement strand
AAAAAACGATTACAGCACAAAATTAGCACATAATTTGCCCTTGAATTTGGTGTACTTGTTTTTAACTTTTTGTCTTGTTTGAGATGGGAACGTGCTGGCTTGACGTCAAGCTAGCACGGCCACACTGAAATTTCAAATTTCGGAAAAATGGTGGGGGTACAAAATTAATTAATTCAGCACAAAATTAGCACATAATTAGCACATAATTCCTCTGTATTCAGAAATCGTGAATTGGGATGTTGCCGTGCTAGCTTGACGCACCTACATAGATCGCGACACAAGAGAAGCGCGCGAGGATTAGGGGTGAATGCGAGGACGAGGCGAAGGGGTGGGTCGGCGAATGGATAATTAACGATGACGCACCCTCTCGCAGGACTCGCGTAAGAGACGCGTTCTCTCGTGTCCCTGACCCGACGGGGGTTAATTATCATCCTGACGGCATCCCGTCCCATCTGCACCCCCTTTCGCGAGAGAAAGGTCGGGATGAGTGTTGGAGAGCCGGAACGAGGACGAGGACGAGGACGAGGACGAGGACGAGGACGAGGACGTACCTCGACCACTCGCGGTTTTACGGCCCCGGTTGGATGAAACGCGACGAGAGAACGATTAATTAGGACGGACACGAAATCGTAACCAGGAGAACGAGTCGACCAGGGACGTCGATTCCCGTTTTTACGCCTGTTTGATAAACCTTGGTAGTCACGAATAATGCTGATCCTCGGTTCAGCACTTGCGTTCAAAATTCGCGCCTATTGGTAAGTAGTTCGCGCACCGCCGCGAGATGGCGACCGGTCTCGCAAGCGAGGCGGCTCCGACGCGCCGTTAAGTACCCGGCGGCCACGCGTACGAATTCGTGCCTTAAACTAATGAGTAAGGAAAATATAGAGCTTTGGTAACGCTTAGCTATGCTCAAAATTAAGCGACCGTATTTTTGAAGGGGCCAAGGTCGTCCCCGAGCTGCGCGAACTACTTTTTCGCGCGGCTGGGTGAAGCGATCTACCTCGTTTCCGAGACGAAAGATGAGAAAGTCAAAGTACTTAAATCATCTGTATCCCGAATATAGGATGAAATTTGGTTTCAATAAATCAGAGAAAAAATAAGAATAACTGCCGAAAACAATTTCTATTTGTGTATCTCAGTCCCAAGCTACTATAAATTCCTAAATACGGAGATATTAAGTTTTAAAATATTCATAAAACTTTTCTCCAAACTGGATGCATCGAATGATCTGAAACTTTAACAGGTAATTATGTAGGTTCTAAAGATCTCTTGAAACTAGAGAAATTTCAGTTTTAATCATTTCTTTGAAAGTGAAACACTTTTTTCTCAATACAGTGTTTCCGTAACCATGTGCGTTTGTTAATTTCCAACCAATTTTTGTGGGCGTTCGCAAATTACGACAATAACGCGTCATATTGATGTTGCATATATGGCACTTTCATAACACTTTAACACCATTCAAAGAAATAATTTCTTTGAATGAGAAAAATGTTTGCTCGGTGCAGTGTTCTCGTACCCACGTGTGTTTGTTAATTTCCAACCAATTTTCGCGGGCGTTCGCGAATTATGGCTATAACGCCGTATATTCATGTTGCGTCTCGGCGACACCGCGCGGGTCGGGGTCGGGGTCGTCGCCGCGGCGAGTCGCGCTTTTATCTCGCTCGCCGCGCATTCCGCGCGCCGACTCCGAGTGCTTTGTAACGTCTGGCTCCATTACGCGTGCGCGTGCGCCTTTTATGCGCTCGTCAAAATAGCCTCCACGGGCAGACGCGGCCCTTTTGTCGGCCTGCTCGAGGGAGCCGGGAAAGCCTCGTTACTCCAGTTCGAGACTTTCCAATCAGCGACACCGCTCGAAATCTTCGACCACTTCGATAGGAACGAGTATCGAAATCCTCGCTAGGGTGAAACCTCGAAGGTGAAAAAGGAACTCTCTCCTTTTTCACAGTTCAGATACTTGACCGGAAATATGAATAGTTTAAATAACAAAAAGTTAAAAAAAATTGCTTTTCTCATATTCTTCCCTTTTCCTCATTCCAGACACGTGACAGTTAATATCAGTGGTATGAATAACAAAATATAGAAAAGAAAATTATTTCGCTCGTACTCTTCCCTTTTCTCATTCCAGATATATGAGCGTAAATATAAAAATAGTCCAAATAATAAAAAATTTAAAAAATATTATCATAAAATACATTTTACGCTTTTTTGGGGGGGTTGGAACGGTAGTTATGAGGGGTATAAAAATTTAAATTTCCATAGATTTTTATCAGGGAAGGGCAATGCTCGATTTTTCGTCCTCCGGAGAAGAGGAGCTTTTAAAAAACTAAGATTAATGGTAAATGGCATTACGGTTTGTCGACGTGCATGGAGACATGGTGGGCGAACCACTTTGTCGTTTCATGGTCCGAGCGAGCAAGAGTTATTTTCTTGGGAGGAAGAAAAGAGGAGGAAGTCTCGAAGTGTACGATTGGCTTGGGGATCTTATCGACGATATCCGACGCGATCGATAAATCTCCTGCAATCTCGATCTTTATGGGGTTCGCGGGGGAGCGGCGACGCCAGGCGTCGTCGGCCACGTGGTCGACCCCATATGCGTCACCACTATAATGTCGATTAACGATCCGATCGTGATTTTACTCCACATGGAAATATATACGATAAAAGTAAATATTAGAAATTATAGCTTACGTAAAAATGTATATTACCGGGGACAAAATCTTAGATATATTTTATTTATACGAGATGGTAAAAAATTATTTCCGCATATATTTTCTAAATATATACATTTACATTTGGGATTCCTAAGGTAGGCTTAACTTGAGCATTTTTACGCATATGAACGCTTTGAGAAAAGTGATCAGGTGATTGCAACAAATATATACTGTCGACACATAGATTGTTGTCAGAATCATATATAAATTATTTTGTCAAGAAAAATTGATGTTGATTTAAAATAATTTTGTTTCCTCAATCTAACGTTTCTTTGGGCATATTTGATCGTAGGATTTTGTTGTCGCAATGCATATTTCTTTGAGTAAACTAACATTCGTTCTCAGGGTTTCATGCATGTAAATTACCTCTATGAGGTAATGAGTACTTCGAGGAACTCCAAATTTTATGGATTTCTTTTTTTCATCCTACTTTACCTACAAACCCTGAGGACCACTTGGGCGGCGCAAAATTCGTACGTCTTCCGTGATTCGAAATTCTTGAAGAAAAATGACTGAACTCCTTGCAGGACTGATGGCGATTTATCCGATGGGATTCAAAGACAGCGAAATATTCGCCGAGAAGTTTGATAAGAATTCGATCAAGAAAGGTTCCCAGAGATGTGACTTTCGATCGATGCTGCACCTTCACCATTGTTGTCGTTTTTGGATGGCACCAGAGGCCTTTAAATATGCACATGCCCGACTCGAGGGATTTGAATAATGCAGACGAGAAAGGGATTTTCCTCCCGCGATGTAATATCTGTGCAAAAAGGGCACGGCACATGCGAGCGGATACATCAAAAGTGCCATAATCCCTTGTATATAAGCTTTCAGAGGCCTTCATTTCGCCGAGTGTAGAACCGCGAACATTAATCATTATTAAAAGAGTAGATTAAAAATAATAAAAATTGTAATCGCGACAGACGTTGCAATGACTAGCTATTTATGTGCACTCTCGTGATGCTATGTGTAATTGCGTAAATAAATCCATTATTTCAGGATGAGGCAAATAAAAAATGAAAGTACAAGGAAAAAGCTATTAAATGTGCTTGAACACGGCCCTTTATCCCGAACACTAAAGAAATGAACATTTTTAATATTTATCTTTATTAGAAAAGTTCATTAAAACGGGTAAAAATTAAAATCGATGCGATACACGTAGAAAAAACGAGCTACTTCTGCGCATGTAGTAATACTGTAGTGATTCTATTTATCATTCAAAAATAAGTCTATTACTTCAGGATGGGGCGACTAATAAATGAAGTAGTTTCGAAAAGACGAGGAAACCATTGTTGAATGAACCCTTTATCCCGAATTCTGAAGAAAAGAACTTTTTTAATATTAATCTTTATTAACATGAGAACTACTTTTTTAAGCTGTGGTGGGTCATTTAAAACCAGTCATTTTGACTTGGCTTGGTAGTTCTAGTGTTAAAAGAGTTGATTGAAAATAGTAAAACCCGCAATCGACGCTATAGACGTTAAAACGATGTACCATTTCTGCGCAGGTGGAAATATTCTCGTAATTCTACTTATAATTTAAAAATAAATCAATTACTTCAGGATGAGGCGAATTAAAAATGAAATAGTTTCGTAAGTACGAGGAAACTATTGTTAAATGTGCTTGAACAAGGCCCTTTATCCCGAACTCCGAGAAGCCCGAAGAGTCAACGTGCAAGGAACTTACCCTTCCACCAGGGAGCAGTCTCAATTACAGAAGTACGCAAACTCGAAGGCAAGCGAAACCTGTAGATGGTAAATTTCTAACTAACCGCAGCACTCCTTTGAAGTCCCTCACCTTTGCACAAGTAGGGATGCAAACTTTGCGGTGCATCCCACCTGCAGAGCGCACCAATTATGTCAGTTCATCCAGGAGAAGAATCGCATAACCGTGGCCTCCTATTTTTTGCGGGGACCCAGAGACGACTATTTGAGTAAAAATTACGTTAGCGCGTGATAATATTGACAGAGGACAAAGAAAAGACGGAACGGCAATGGCGAGAGTTACGAAACCGCTAATAATCCAAGTAGTAAAGTTTACAGCCGATTTTTCACAGGCCCCGTTGAACGCAGGAAGAACCTCTCCAGGGGACTTGTAAAAGCGCGAAATTTAGAAGTTTTCGGGGTATGCGAACTAGTTCTAAGTCAAACCATTCCCATTCTGAAATTCAGGAATTTCAGGCGATTAGTTTCGACCCACGTTTCACGGCATTCTGCTGCGTGACGAGGAATAAGCGTTTCCTCGCTTTCCTGGAACATCTCTAATGGTCGGTTTTGAGGTTAGCCCGGGACGATAATCGCACCGTTACGTATTGAGAGAAAGGACGACTATCCCGGCTGAAATGTTCCTTGTTTAAAACTTCGATCGTGTCCAATTTTAGTATTTACTAAAATATTTACTGGTATGAAAGTGGAACATCTCGAATGGACGATTTTAAGGTTAACTCGCAGGAAGATATATTCTATCCTGACTGATATGTTACCTGTTCAAAATTCCAAAAATGCCCTTTTTAAATATTTACCAGTATTTAGTTAACACCTACGACCACGAAATGAGAACATTTTGTTGCATTTGTTAACAGCTGGAGAGGTTAGGTTTCGCTCTCTCTCTCATGGCCAGTCACAAACCGGATGTTTCGTTCACGCATTCTCTTGCGCCATTTCGTGATATCCTACATTTTCTAGCGAATGTACATATATCGTTTTTTAAATATTTACGAACATTTATTTAACACCTGCGACAACGATATAGAAATATTTTGTTCGATTTATTAACAGCTCGAGAGGTTAGGATTCGCTCTTTCTCACGGCCAATCACAAACCGGACGTTTCATTCACACATTCCTTTGCGCCATTTCGCTATATCCGACATTCTCGAGCAAATACACGATAAATCTCGTATTTCCCACGTTCTGTAACGGCTTTGTGAAGAGTGGTTTTACGTAAGTGGCAATGTTCTTTCAAAGATTCCACGGAGTCCCATTGCGCGGTCGTGGGTGGACGAAAGACGCGCCCACGGCGTTTTTCGCCGTTGCGAGATATAATCGACTTCACTTTCCTTGCTCTTATGCTATATAATGTTTACAGCGAATGGGACCTTCGACTTGGCGTCGAGTGCTCATAAAGTCGACGATAATGGGAATCGCGTGTTAACGCCCGGCTTCCGATGAATGGCGCAACACTGCCGAGAATGCTCGGAGGTTCCTTCACGAATTCCAGTCCGAGTCCTGTGCACGCCAGCTTCGAATTCCAACTTTCAAGGCCTTAAAAAAAAATGTAATATCGCACAATCAGGACATTCGCCTAATCACCTAATTTCCTGTTTCGAATGTTTTTCTAACGAATTATATTCGAATGTTTTACGGTGCCGTCCACTCCCGCCGCCATGTTTTCTTGCAAACTAGACCTCGCCCTTATACGTCATCTTAAAAATTCATTAAAAAAATTATAAACACGCGAGCTTTGAATTTCAACTTTCAAGGACTTAAAAAACAAAGTAATATCGCACAATCAGGACATTCACCTAATTACCTATTTTCCTGGCTGATTTTTTAACAGAATCGCAAAAGCTCAAAAACATGTTGATAACGAGCCAAGTTCTCACGGGCTGAGCTGCGAAACTGATTAGGTCCTGATGAAACTTGGAGTACCTGTCGGGTCTATCCAATCTTGCGTCATCCCTGAGGAATTACCGTTTAATTATTCCGCCAGTATAGCAGTTTCACGTTGGTCGCTTCAACAACGGGGCTGGCTGCGTGGACGGCCCTTCTCAATTTTAGAAAATATTTTAGCGATGGTAGAAATGATAAATCATCCGTCTAATGGGATTGACAAAAGTTGCACGATTAAACGATCTCATCGACGAGGTCAGGGGAAAAGAACGCGATTTATCGATACCGTTGCGATGAGCCGTCCGCCATATTGGTTATCGCGAAAAAAGGAAAGCGACATAAGACAACGAAAATCCATAAAGTAGTATGAGACATAACGCCAATGATCGGTTACATACAAAGTGGCCCCAGAATTTGGATCCAGGGTCTCAGATTTTCGCTGATCCAACGATGCGCTACATGCGGAAAATGAGGAAACTCCAATCCTACATGACGGAAATATTTCCTACGGAAGTAAATTACCTGAAATGCTTTTCATTTTGCAATTAAGGTACACAAAGCGAAACGATAATAATAATGATATATAGAATATGGTGTTTTTAACGTGATAAAGACTAGCGGACGATAATTTTTAATTGCAAAATTCCATCAAGGGGCGCACTCGGCATTAGGTCAGAAATAAATCTGAAGGTCTTGGACCCCTAAGTGAGGACTCGAAAACAAAATTCCTTTCGATCGAATCGATATCTTTGATGAAGTGCCGCGTTACGGCGAGACATGTTCATTTAGACAAAAGGGCTTCCTCGCTCCAGATAAATCTGATTTGGCGGGAACAAATCGCGGTGCCTTCCTCTGCTTAGAGGGCAATTTATTCCGAGAAGGATCTTCTTCGACGTAATTGCGTTGGGGGCTGATGCCATTAGTCACGGACTGGTTTTTAATTTATGGCGACCGAATGGATAAAAATATATCGAATGGATAGGGGTGAAAATTTAGGGCTAGTATTCTACGCGTCTGGATTTTAATTTCTGCAGTCAATGGTTGGAACCGAATGAAACGTTCTGCCGGAGAGGGATGAACGGTGATAAATTGATCGCGTTATCCGAACGCCGATCGGAGTTAGATACATTTGACGTTTCATGGGCATTTCGCGGAACGAGATTTTAATCGGATTCGATTTGCGTTTTGTTCCTTTCGTAGCTCGGCCGCTCTAGTTTCAGCGTTTTCAGCGCTTTTCCCTGGCAACGGAGTTCTTCGATTTTTCCCAGGGTCCGGATCAATTCGTTCCGTACAAAGATTCGTTTATACCTCACGGTCTATTTCCATACCGCGTCCACACCGTTTGGATTCCCGGACCTTCCGCGTTCAGAATTTCAAATTTTATTTTCAAACTCCGATTTACAGGTAGTGAAATTCGGCGTACACGCTGCCTAAGTACCTGGGGTTACCTTTAACCAAATTCATAATATTCATTCAAAATATTCAAAATACTCTAAATTCAAAATACTCTAAATTTACTATAACGCTGTTGGCCATTCATTCGTGCGTTTATAACGAGATTTGAAGCACTTAAGGTATTATAAAAGTGTCATACATCTACGGTAAAAAGTGAAAATATTTAAAAAAAACATTTCTCCAAACTGGGTGCACCGAATCGTTTCAAGGTTTACAACGTAAATACGGAGGCTATAATAAAGCTCCTGACCTCTATGTAATTATAATAAAAAAAAATTTGTTTATAGGTATTTAAAAATATTTTTTATAGAAAATGAAATTTCATGGGTATCGGAACTTTCCTTATAGCCTCCATATTCACGTTGTAAAGTTTGAGATGATTCGGTATACCCAGTTCTGAGAAAAGTTTCATACACGAGATCTCTTTGACGCCACTTTCACTTCCCCTTAACAATCCGCAGCAGCGTCTCGTTTCAGTGTTGCGTCGTTCGGACCGAATCTTTCAGCCTCAATCGAACACTCCAGCATCGACGAAATTACAAGACAATTAAGCCGACACCCAATTCGGAAAAAAGTTTCATAAACGAGATCTCTTTGACGTCACTTTCACATCTCCTTAACAATACGCAACAGCGCCATTTTAGTGTTGCTTCGTTTAGAAAGAATCTCGCTATCAATCTAATACCTAAGAATCAGCGAAATCTCAAGACAATTAGGCCGATCAAGACCAACAGCCGCAATCTTTTTTCACCTAACCTAGCTTCGTCCACGACGAGTCGTTCTCGTTGTGGTCGCGCCATTACAAGGTCCGACGTTAAGGCCGGAGCGCAATTAACGGCCGAGAAATTCCGGAGCTTCCGAGACCTTTCCCCATCTCCTTTTCCATCTTTTTAACCGGAGAGCAGGATCTTTTTCTCTTGTTGGCGAGCGCCGTGGGATCCTTGCAAAAAACAGGGCCGAGGGGACTGACTTGCAGAGTGGAATTTCATTTACTCGGGTCGCAGGTGGTTCTTCAGGGAAATCTGCCTCCGTCGAGGTTTTCCGTTTTACGGCGATGTTTACGCAGCCCGTTATTAGGTTGGGTTAGGTCAGGGTAGATCAAGATTAACTCGAGCATGGAACTCGAGGCCGCGAGGGACATCGTCGAGGGGGATAACGAAGCTTCTCAATCTTTTAATTTTTGCCTTTTGACCTGTCAATAAAATAGAATTATCACGTCGAATAACATCATATATGTGATCAAATTCAAATTCAGCCTATTTTTAACCGATTTCAAAAAAGAAGGTTCTTAATTCAACTTGTATATATATTTATTTTATGTATGTTCATGCATAACTTTCCCCCGGGTTAATCGATTTTCGAAAAGAAAAATTTGATAAATATTTTCACACACATATATACATCCTTTAATAACGCCTTAAGGTCGATCGTCACGAGTTACTGAATCACATTGCTGTTTATTACGTGCAATCAAAGGCAATCGGTACTCCATGAAGGAAATCATTTTCACTGATTTCCGAGTGAATTGTTTTTTACCCCCTAGCTAAAAGCGTACGAATTTTAAGGATTTTTTTCGAGGGGTTATTAATTGAAATTATGAATTTTAACGCACAAAATCATATGGAAATCAGCCGGAAATCACAGGAAGAAATGATTGGAATTAACCCTTTGAGGACGGAGCTCTTTTGACATATGGGTGAAATTCATGAATACGTGCAGGCAAATTGGACCAAACGTCCGACGCATATATGCGGCGGTAGTCCGCAAAGGGTTAATCGAAACATTGTCACAGTTATAAGGCCGACTCTCACTTGTTACCGAATCGCATTGTTGCTTATTACGTGAAGTCAAAGTCAATCGCTTCTCAATGAAGGAAATCATTTTCACTGATTTTCCAGTGACTAGGTCCTCATATTTCTTTTTAACAGGGTGTCTTATCTCGAAGCGGAAGATTTTCTTCGACGGAAACCGATCGATAAGCCGGCGCGGAGAAATCGCTGCGTTCTCGTCGCGACCTCTCGTTGCATCGATGAATTGGCCAGACCCCCCACGAGGGGGTGCGATCGCGAGCGTGGAAAGCTTCCGATTTTTCTTTCCCCCGAAGGGCACCCCCTAGGACGCTTTTCCTCCCGATGATCTCCCGAGAGAAAGCCGTGGGCGACAACGGCGGAAAGGCGGAATTCGGGCCGGCCAGGGTGCGGGTGGTTCGTCAAAGAAATGGCACCGGCGGCCCTCTCCGAGGATGAAGCGCTTCGCATAGGGACACCCCTTTTCCCGCCCTCCATCCCTGCAACCTCGATTCCGCCGACGCGGGCCAAATCCCTGGCAGTCGATATTCCTTTTGACCGAGCTCGGCGACGGCATATTGCCGTCTGAATTTCGGAAGCGCAGACCTCGCTCGGAAATGTGCAGCCTGAGCA
>NW_019394879.1:0-31794 GCF_000612105.2 Orussus abietinus | reverse complement strand
TTCTATATGAAACAGCAAACTCACCCCCTTTCACGGCCAACTTTGAAGCCTGATTTCACCCCCTAAAAGTGTTTATCCGCCGATAAAAAAAAACACGGGTCCCTTAGATTTTAGTCCTCTATAACATATTTAAAAATGAACAAAATCGGAGGGGGACACCTCAGGTACCTTCCTTGTAAGTGGTACCCACACAGTACGCGTGAGAGGCCATCTATTCACCCCATCGGGGAAGCCGCGTATTTCAAACACGTCCTCAATCTCCTCTTCCCCGGCAGGAATCAGACGCGGCATCGCCGGTTTATCTTCTTGTGCTTGATTATCAATTGGATTGTTTCGAGGTTCTTCCTCGATTTCTCTGTTCACCTCCCAATTGTGCGGCGCACCACCCGAATCTCTCGGAGCCATGGTTGCTCAACGACTGGTCCTCTCGTCGAACGGAAAGGGCCATTCTGCATCCGTACGTTTATCGAGTTCTAAGAAATGCTATCCCTATCGTGCATGCGCCACCCAAACATTTGAAGCATTGTGGAGGGTTAATAGAGCAGAGTCAGCAAACATTTCTAAATCTTCCTTATACTCGCGGAAGGAGGTGTACAATTTGGAATAAAATTAGCGAGCTACACCCGTGTCGTTTATCTGCGAATGTTTTAGAGAACCTATAGCTAACAATTTTGTATTCATTTGATTTTTAAGAACCCTAAAGAAATTGTCGGGTCTCATCGAGGTAATCTAAGTACCGGTGATTAAAAGGCAATCATCGAAAGTGCAAGCCAAAGATACCGCTGCTAAGTTTCAATAGTTTGCGGTACAGCGAAGCCGATATTACCCACGCATCGATAAGAATCGAAGCTAAAAGTCCTTATCGGAGGTGTGAAGTTACATAGCGTTCTGCCTTTTTTGAATGTACAGCGTCGTTAAACACTTTAGACCGTATTTGTACGGGAGAAGATTTAAAATAATCACGGATCATCAATCACTGAAATGGATGACTTTAACGAAGAAACCTAATGCTATGCAAATGCGTTGGAGAATTACCTTAGAAGAATATGATTATGAAATTATCTACAAAAAGGGATGTTTAAATTCGAATACCGACACAGTAAGTCGCAACCCAGTCTTGGTGACTACTACTATAAGAGCTCCATGGAAGAAAAATATTATCTTCTCGGAAGATCGACCGTCGAATAGCACACATGTCGAGTTTTCATTAGAAAGTGACTATACTTTAGATTTTGACGAAGAAACAAATCATATACGAATTATTAGCGATTCATTTAATTTAGAGCGAATTGATTCAATATTTGAAGCTTTGAGGAATTTTGTAATATCAGAAAAAATAAAGCAGTTAGCTATCGATTATCAAACTCTTGAAAAATTAATGTTAATCCGTAAAGCAGATTTAAAAGAAGTTATTTTGAAATACTTAGAAAAAGTTACAATTACAAAAATTACATTACTTTCGAAATCTCTCAGACAGCCAGAAACCGAAGTAGAGCGATTAGAAATTATGAGAAGGGCACATGACACGTTAATAGGCGGTCATGCCGGTATAAAAAAAACTATTGATCGTATTTTACAAACTTACAATTGGTCTGGACTATATAGGGATATAGCTAACTATATAAATGAGTGTCTAGTCAGCCAGGAGAATAAAATCACTCGCCTTCCAACTAGAACTCCTTTAGCGATAACAGATACAATGCGTTATTTTAATGAGAAAATTGCTATGGATATAGTAGGTCCTTTACAAGAAGATGAATTTGGATTCAAATATATTTTAACAGTACAGGATTAATTAACAACATAGCAATAGGCTAGTACCACCCATGTACCTGATCGAAAACACATGGTATAGGATAACACCCCAAACGGTGGAATCCATCCCGCCGAACATCATTCAACCGACCAGCACTCCTACATGGACCTACCGAAGCCCAGGAGCCCTGGCCACCAGTGGCATATACGACGAGAGCGAACTCGAGGAACTAAGGGACCACATCATGTTTCCTGCGGAGCGCCCAGCAGTACTCAATACCGTAGCCAGAGGAATCATGGGCCAGCCCGTTGTCCTACCGAGCGGTTCCATCTCCAATCTTCTGGATGAAACCACCGTAAATAGAATTGTTGAGAGTGCTTTGGATAAGACATGGGACAAATTTGTAAAGTTCGGAAATCTGAGCGCCGGCCTAATTGGTGTCATTATTGTTATACGATGCATAAAATTGCTGATGGATACTATAATCCATGAATATGCCCTGCATACGGTATACGGATGGTCCCTCTATCTCATTGGGGCTATATGGGATTCTGTAACCCATCTCCTTTTATTACTGGGGGAAAGACCGCCCAAACCTGTTCCACCAAGATCAGATGCAACTGCTAACCCGAGTCAATACATAGCACTAACCGGAGAATCTATATCTGCATCGCAGGAATCAGCACCGTTATACCCCGCGGTAGCACTAGAAAAGGAACGACCGAACGTCACTGATCTCAATCAAACACAATCAAATACAGCTTCGTTTTTCTTCCTAAAACCATAAGCGACGCGATGCACGACAACTCAGTACTAAGGAACATATATATTACGCAGGAGAAGCAGCTGAAAATGCCCGTGAGACACGGACTGGATGGCAATAGGACCCCACCGGCTCCTAAAATGGCGGATGGGGTTATACCCAGCCAACATCCGAACATCTACCAAGGACTGGAAGAGTTGCGATGCCTAACACCTCTGTCTGAAAGAATTTGGTGGCACCCGTGAACGAAGCAGCGTCTCTGNCACGATATGCCAAATCTGCAAGAAAAGAGGACATGAAGCCGATAAATGCTGGAGAACTCAAGCAAACAACACTACATGCCAATTGTGCCAGAAAAAGGGGCACACAGCCCCCAACTGCTTCCAAAGGGATCGTGTGCAAGAGATATCGCAGGATGTGCCAACCTGCCAAATCTGCAACAGGAGAGGACATTCAGCGGATACATGTTGGTATGGGCCTGGAAGTTCACGAACGCGGCCACAGAGGACCGAACGAGTTATCTGTCAAGCATGCCAGAAGGACGGGCACACGGCAGACCGATGTCGGAGCGTACTACGACCCAACCCGACGCCATCCCCAGGGACGAAAACATGTCGGTATTGTAAAAAGGAAGGACATGTAATAGAAGAATGTAGGCGTCGGGAATACAACAATAGCAGGAATATAGACCAATCGGGAAACGGGATCGGCCCTTCAGGAGTGGGTGCACCAAGGAGGGCAGCGATGACCCAGCACCAAGTACTGCGGATCGGAGAGGACGACGAACTCTCCAACAGCGAATAGTCCAAACGGCAACTATCCATATAAATAAGGAAAAACACGTGCCAACGATTCAACTAGTCTACCAAGAAACCTCACCAATAGATCTAATGTTGGATTCGGGGGCCGACCCTAACATAATAAAGATTGGATCAGTGGAGAATCGAGAACAGATAAATCCTAATATTATTTTACAACTAAATGGAATATCCCCTGATCCGGTGTTTACATTAGGAAAAATTAAAATAGAAATTTTAGAAAATCTAGTACCATTCCACGTCGTACCAGACACCTTCCCGATAACTGAAGGTGCAATATTAGGCTCGGAATTCTTCACCCAGACGGGCGCGGTAATAAACTACGCGAAAAGGCGACTCGAACTCCAAGGGATTAGGGTACCATTTGCAACTCCGGAAACCATGAAGGTACCTGCCCGATCAAGATCAATAATTTATGTTCGCGTCCAAAACAAGGTGAAAGAAGGGTATCTGCCGAAGCTCGAAGTGGGGGAAGGAATATACCTGGGTCAAGCCTTAGTAACCAATCACAACGGGAAGGCTTACCTCGAGGTATACAACACACGGGAAGAAGGGATTGAGTTGATAATCCCAACATTGAAAATTCGCGAAGTGGATGAGATCGTACAGCTTGCGCAGCCGCGGAACCAGGATCGGAAGCCAGCTCAAGACCAACGGTTTACACAGGATTCGGAACCCGCACTGTGTATAAAGGACGAAGGATATCAAACTTCAACTAAACATGGAAACTTAGGTTTTATTGAAGAATGGGATAAAACCCCTACCCTACGGGAAATCCATTGTATTCGCCTGGAAGAAGATTCCAACTTCAACTACTCCCAACACTCGTCTAGGGGTACTAGCAAACAACAAAATCAATATTTTAGGTCACGTCCAGGCTCACATTCAGATGTTACAAGTTCGGAAGTGAAACAAGATTACAATTTGCGCGTCGTTATCGAACCTGATTACCTGGAGCCGAATAATATTGGAAATGTGCGTACGAATCTTTACCCGAGGGCCGAATCAGACACCCACCTTGGTCACCGCCCCAACCTTAAATCAAATTCCGACACTAATCTCACCCTTAACCTAGAGCAAGCTAACGTTAAAACTTATAGCCAACGGACATCGCACCAGGACTCCAAGGTCCCCACCGAATCGCTCCAGACGAACCCTGCAGTCCATGAAACCAACCGAATTAAGAAGATCGAGGAAATGTTGCGACTTCAGCACCTGAATGGAGAAGAGAGGTCCCATGTTCTAAAATTAATACAAGCAAGTCAGGACCGGTTTCACCTACTCGGAGACAAGTTAGGGGCCACAAATGTGATATCGCATAAAATCCCTACAGCAGACGAACAACCCATAAATACGCGTCAATATCGTTTTCCACAGGTACATAAAGAGGAGATAAATCGTCAGGTGAATGAGCTGATAAATGGAGGTGTTGTGAGGCCGTCTCAGTCTCCATACAATACGCCAGTCTGGATAGTGCCTAAGAAACCAGATTCCCACGGAAACAAACGATGGAGAATGGTGCTTGACTTTCGGGCGCTAAACGATAAGACAATCGGCGACGCATATCCACTACCGAATATCACCGATATTCTAGACCAACTGGGCGGAGCGCAATACTTTTCCGTATTCGATCTAGCATCAGGATTTCATCAGATCGAAATGAATCCAGACGACGCACACAAAACCGCATTTTCTACACCCTTCGGCCACTATGAGTTTAATCGAATGCCCTTTGGTCTAAAAAACGTTCCAACTACTTGATTACGGAATCACCAAAGAAATAGATAGGAAAAATGTACGCGCCTTACCACTAGCAGCCTGGAAACCACCGGTCCAATGCATCCCGATAGGACTACCCGACGTAATCCCCAGGAACGGGAGCTGGGAGTCGGAAGACCTGCGCGACATTTTGCAAATAGTGTCGGAGGGGACATGGACCCTCCAACTCCTTGAATGCAATATTCAACGGAACACCGCATGGGTCGAACTCTGGGGCCTTAACAGAGTCCCGGTTTCCCAGTACCTAGTCCAGGAGGAGCTAGTGCGACCAGGAAAAGGGCCAATAGAACTAGACATTCCATGGTTCCAGTGATTAAAGACTACTAACAACTTTAAATTTGTGATTTTGAAGTATTGGCTCCCTAAGAATTTTTATTAAGTCCTATGCTAATTAATTGACAACTGTTTTATATCGAAGTTATCCTCCTAAAATTTTGGATTTAAATTTTGTCTAATATGACATGCGACAAGACATGAAGAGCCTTAGATTCTGATTCTGTCAAATTAGACAGTAATTTAAACACCCAAATCCGCGAAAATTTCACGGTATAGTACATGCCTGTAATCGCGACTCTCATTCCTGCATATTGTTTTCGATTGAAAATGTAGACCTTTCATCCACATATAACCTAAGGAACATACCTTAGTTTTATTCGGAATCTAACTTTAAGGTTGTTATTTAGTAATACATTTTTGTTAACTGTTAAAACCTCTGGTTTTGTTTATTTCTGTCTTTGACCCTCTGTGCACTCCAGTCCCTAGCTCTACGATTGAATTCGTGGCCAAAAAGGGGGTTGATCCGTACTACAGGTAAGTTGATCTGTGTTTGGATGTAATATTTGTTACCATTTTGACGTAACAAGTACAAAGGGTAATTTTACATATAAAATGAATAATTGGTCTACATTATATGTGTAAATTTGGGGTGTAATCTTCCAATTGGTGATAATATTGATGGGCCTCATATGTTAACCCAGATAGTAAATTTATTAAAACATATTCTATATGAATACACAACCATAATTGTAAGACACTTTCCTGTGTAGGTACTTACTTCTTTCGCATCAATTCGATAGCATTAGACCGAAGTAAGTCAGCTTCGTAGATTGCCTGAATCTTCAATGACCAGACGCAAGCAACAACTAATGATGCGCCACGTCGCTCCGTCTATGCTGGACACGTTTCAGCGCGTTTAGCATTACGCTCAAACAAGAGGACGATCTCCCAGATCACGTGATTAAATTTAGACGATATGATTGGCTGAGTTCACATACTGTTACGTGGGGGCCGAGTGGTTAATAAGGCCGGGGGAATTTTGCAGATTCCCCCAAGCGGTATACTGTTTGTAGAGAAAGTAACTCGTACGCACGCGTAACCAGTTTATGATTTGAGAAATATGGAGAGGATAACCCGAGCGGCTAGGTCAACTTCTTTAGTAGGATCCATAGGTTTTTGGTCCTCAAAGGGTGGTTGGAAAGTTGCAATGAGGACACAGGAGGGTTTTAAGGTTTCGTGAGAATTAAGTTGTCGTTTTATATTGACTCAAAACAGTTCCATTTGTGATGCAAGGGGTACAATGTCCATGGGGGTAAGGTGTGAAAAAGATATACTGTGCTAAGCGGATCGTCGCGAGACGAGACAAGGACGTTAGAGGCCGTGCGCTAGCGACTCGCGGAAGTGTAACGATGTATGTCCGCGTATCAATTGCGGAATGCTGACGCAAGATTCATTGCTTGCAAAGTGCGCTTTGCCTTGCTCAGCAAGGGCAGCTAATGAGTTACGATTTATATTGTGAGGAGTTAAAATTTGGTAGTCGTTACCGGAAGGTGAATACCGAATTCTGTTGCGGGTTAGTCATTTGGAATAGGGTTCGAAATAGAGTGATGAAAGAGTGAAAGAGTGGAAGAGTGGAGCTCTTCGAAGAAGACCTGTACCTTGGCTTCGCAGAGGCCTTTACTTCCTGTGACGTCTCCTCCACGTCCTGCCGGTTGCGATGAACTGCACGTGAATGCCTTCAAACCGGGGCGTGCCCTAGGGTTGGAGCTTCCTAAGATTCTCCCGCTGATCCAGACTTCGCAGTGCCGTCGTTCTTCTCACTGTTGGCTGGTGGATATCGGAGTATCGAAACGCGCAACTGTTACTATAGTACGGTCAGCTCTTCAGAGAGCCCCAGCCTAGCTCCTGAGATTGAACTCTTTGGACTGCTCGCTGCTCTTTTTCGGTGTCGTTTTAATACGAGATCTTATCCTTGAGATGCCCGTGAAGACAATGTGCAATTTCCTTGTTTTTGGATTTTGTTGTTAGAAGCTTGATCGGACGTTCTCAGGAAGTCACTATGTTGACGGAAGAGTAGGTCCCGTGTTTTGATCCAGAATGCAATTCGGTGCGAAAGGCGTGCGAATAAGCCAAAACATTCCTCGATGATTGCTCCACTCGTTGTTATAAAATGCTGTTGATGCTGGCATGATTGTACATGATGTCGACCTCCAAAAGTGGGCCTTGCAAGCTAAAATGTAGATAGGGCACGAAGATTCGCGTTTCACAGCTTTTCGCATGTGGGTGAGGAAGTTCAAAAAAGCACATCGGATTACATCAAGGAAAATCAATAAGTTTGTAACCAGAAAAACTTTGGAGAACGTAGAAGATTTGAAAACGAATGCTGATAATTTTGTACAGCAAGTGAAACCTTATCTTCAACAATATGGTTTAGAAAATGTATACAATTCAGATCAAAGTGGCTTTTTGCTGGAAATACATTCAGGACGAACGTTAGCAGTTGAAGGTACGAAGCAAGTGCAATGCCTCGTACAGTCTGTTTCTTTTACTACTCATAGTTATACAATACAGCCAACAATATCGGCTAAAGGAAAACTGCTTTCGCCTCTTTTTATCGTATTAAAAGAACAAAGCGAACGAATTTCAATTCTGAGTTGTATATCTATGAAAGGTGTCATTTACATTTCAGAGCACTTCAAGCTCTGGTTGGAAAAGGCTTTCCTTCCTAATACAGGTAGCGACAGTGTATTGTTAGTAGATTCTTGGAGTGGGCATTGTCCAGCAGTTGTACGTCAGGCGACGCCTATTGACAAACATTTCATATCAATGATCATACAATCAACTATCTTCCTCAAGATACACAGATATTTTCCGTTACTCGTGGTTTTCTATGATTAGCAATGCACTGGTGGTAGATGCGATCCGCTTGTTCATAGGAGATACGGTCAACATTGTTCCACAAGTTACTGCGTACGGTAGTGGATAGTTTAAATAAACATCTGTTAAGCAACATTAAACAAACTTTCGAATAACAAACATTTGTTCTGAATTTTGTATCTTTTACGGGTTTCCGGAAAGGATAGCGTACATGCTTTTCCGATTAACCCATTTGCATCATCGCTGCAAATGTCCGTGTATTTCAAAAATCCGACTCTTGGTGATAAGCAACAGTCATTGTTTGTGGCTTGTTCCGTGAAATGATGCAAATGGGTTAAGGAGAAAGGTACTACTCGTGTAACTCCAAGTTGACCTCGTAGCTACGTAACGGCAATCAATGGCAACACTTTTATGCCAACCAGTCATATCCCAGTAACGTCGAGTATTAGTCATAGGGGGCCATGTTCCAATAATTATTCCATACATCACGTAAAACATTAAGACTTTTTTTTACCAAGAAAGTCAATAGAAAACAGATATCTATTGTCCCACACAACAAAAAAATCAGTATTCATAAATTTGATGCGTTTTCGTGATTTGTGTACGTAGTGCATCTAATGAAATATCTTACAAGGACCCCGAAAATAACGGTCATGTAGCTGATTATTTCTACCTACAGCGCACTGACGACAAGACGTACAACTAGCGCTTGTAACGAAAATTCGCTCAAGTTTTATACGAGAGAAATGTCCTCGCTGACAGCTTCGCATGTTTTCACCCATAAATGTCGAGTTTAACTGTTCAACAGCAGTTCCCAGTGATATAATGCGAAGTTGAGAAGTGTACAACTTTCTCTGCATGCCCCATTTTTTTTTTATTCTCGTTAGTGGTTTTGTGTAACAGTGCCGTAACGATGAACGATACAGGCCATGTTGGACGTCCATGGCAGATTCGTGGGTCGCGAGTACAAATTTTTAATTAATATTTTTATATTTTTGTTAGAAAAACATTTTTTAAATCTGTCTCCGAAGGAAAAATTATATTTTTGGCAGGCTGATTCCATCCATTCAAGTTTTTCAAAGAACATCCTGTACAAACATTTTTGGATGCAAAGTTTCCTCGTTTCCAGTTATCGTAGATGTGGAAACGCATACAGAGAAAATGATGTACTATTTTCTCTCTCTTAAAAAATATATAACTCTGACAGGTATTAGTTAAACAAAATATTAATATTTCTGCGGGCCCGACAGTTATCCGTATCTTTTTTCCATCAATGTGATATTATTCGTATAACGGTGTGCTATTTGGGAATTGTTCTCGTTTACAATCTGGGGATAGGTATCCCAATCTTAAGGCATAAAACATGAGAATTGGTGCATTGAAAAATTTTCCTCCGGTATTCGAGCTGGCCATTTATTTTTTCGTCAAGTTATTGATACCGAAAGAAATAGTGGATGCATAAAAGCTGTTGGCTGATCTGTGTTTATGATGATATTGTGTCTGTCTTGTGAATTATTGCCTCTGAATCGTGTGCCTGTCACTGGCATTAGCGGTCGATTTTCAGAAAGTGATATATCGTTTTCTAGTCCATGATCAGTTAATAGCTGACCAGATTTCGTAAATATCTAGTTTCATCGAGTGTCAGCCTTTGCCAGAAAATATAATTTATTTTGCAAAATACCGACTAGAAATTTCACGCGAATTCCCCGTCTCTGACGTTATTAATTAAGAATGGCTAACTCACGTGTACTGCAGTCTTCATGTATAATACTCTAATACTTATTGATCAAATAAAACCCGTAATATGCAAGAACATTGTTTCAAAAATTTCCCTGTTTTTCTAGCTTATGACTTTATTAATCTAGTTAACTTTTTGACTGCGTAGAGTGCCTACAGACTTCGAATGAGAAGCGCTACCGTGGAACGAAGAGCGTCTAAATTCTGTATTGTTTACCATTACATCGTACAATTGACAAGTTTTTATTTTCTTGGCGTTCCGCAGTCAAAAAGTAAATGATACATTAGACGATCTATTTCTTGAAGTCCATAAATGTTAGAATATACCTCACCTTCTCGTGTGAAAATGATATAATCAGCGAGTATATACTTTTCTTTATTACCGTTCAATTAGCAAGAGATTGAGCGTCTCCTACATTTATGTAATAGATAAATAAGTAAAATACATCAAAGTTACACTATTGTCATAAACTCCTTGATAAAAACATCAATTATCTTATTGATACTTGATACAGTCGATATTAAATCGTAATAAAGTTTTTTGTATGAAGAAAACGAACAAGAAAGGTTTAGTTACTACGATGCGTCGAATTATTTTACAAATAACCTGCTAATGAGTCTCAAATATTTGCTTACAACATAAGTAGCGTGAATTGCTACTGCATATATCACTATTACGGACATTGGATTTCCGAACGAATATGATTTACATATTTTTGATGTATTGCTAGAGAAAGTAAAATTAATTAGTTTGTACTTACAGCCGTCACCAGTATCAAGTCGTCCTTGCAAATCTTTTATTTGCATTTCCTTCCGTTTTATCTCGTGTGACATTGTATCTAAACGTTGTTTGAAGTCTCTCAGCTCTCTAAAATTAAACATTTCCCACGATGAATTTCATTTCTTAAATGAAATTTCCTAATATTATGATAAAAACAGAGACAATACATATTTTGCTTTGTACTTATTGTACATCCAGCATGCTTAAATAAAACGATCTTCAGTTTCTAATATTTATCGAAATCGATCTTAGCTGTTGTACATGGTTACTAGTTTACTCTACAAATGACAGCCTGCATATATGAGCTCTAAAATGAATACAATGCTAGTAAGCAGATGAATTTTTGGAATAGTTTTCACGTTTTCCTTAACACAGTCAACGCCACTGCGATCATTGGTGAACGTTATTGAACTCTCCGTTTACACCACGAGGTTATCGGTGACCAACATGCAATACATATTTGAATATAATACAATCTACGTGGCATGAATGGAAAGTCTGTTAAAATACGGGGCGAGTTGAATATGATAAAATTGTATGTCGAAATTTAAATTAATTTGACAATGATTTTCTAAATGTATAATCAAATAATTGACTTGGGACTACAAAGTTGTAAAGTGAGGATTGATTAAAATGTAAGAGAATGATTATTTTGTTGTGTATTGAAATTATGTCTTCTATAGGCTACTAATTTGCCCAAATTTATAAGCATCAGTAACATACTTTTGTGCAGCAATCAATTCAGAACGAGTCTTAGTGAGTTCCTCCGATATTGCCTGCTTTGCTTGAATTTCGCTTTGCAGAGAACTCTGCAGATTCAAAAGTTCCATTTTATCCAACTTCTGAGATCTACGATTGCGCCAGTTTTTGTCTGTCATGGTTGAACCGCTTCCCACCCCTCCAACACCTCCCGAGTGTTTAAGGAATTCCAATTCCTCTGTCATCTTCGTAGCTAATGCCTTTAAGAATGAATTAGTCAAAAAATTAATTAATAGTTAAAATGACTTATTTTTTAAATATCTATTATAGTACACAGAGTCGAATCAAGGGCGAAGCGAATACGACCCTTGTCTCAAGTTCAATTATGAAGGGGCGCAGAAATCTAATTCTTATTCTCTCATTCTAGTCTCCTATATCTTGTAACAGATTTCAATTTTTTGTCAGATAAAAGATTCACGTCTCTAAGTGTTGCAGAATTTGAAGAGTCTGCAACTGATTTAGTTTCAAAATAAAAGGCTGACTTCAACCCTGGTAAAATTTAGCAAGAAATAATAAGTTTTAAGACGCGTGCTGATGTCTATATTGTCAAATGACACTACAGCTTCTAGTGGCATTTCGAAAATACTTTACGAATACAAATTAATAGTCTTATCCAAGTTTAAACGTGGTTGTACCTAACAATTCCTGTTTCCGTTGTAACCGTAGGAAGGAGTACCGGCAAATTTTAGATCTTTGAAACTTATTTGCGTTGAACATTGGAAGAAGAAACCCTAAGAAAATAGCAATAATATTAAGCGATCGAACATTGTCTAAAACAATCAATTACAACACAGCAACTGATGAATTTACTTCACTTAAACCATTATGCAACTGTAAATATTGGACGCATTGGAATTTAAAATCAGAAAATCAATGTTGATTTATTAGGTTTAATAAATGTAATAATATCCTTTCTGTATTGTTTTATTTACTTAGTTATCAGAAAATGATTTACCATATGGGCGAGCAAATTTGGATTGTTGCCTTACAAGTTCAAGACCATAGTTCCAGCTCTGTTAGAGCATCAGTTACAGAATTAATATTTCGTATTTCATTGTGAGAACTACTAGTGCCAATGAGCCGCAGAAAAACAAGTGGAAATAAAAAATTTACTAATTAACAGTAAGTTCGTAGTAAAAAATAACGTATTTATTTTGTTCACTGCTCCCATGTAAGATCTCTATGGAATGTTTCACACGTTTTAAGTATATTTAACACTAAACCTACCAACGATTTATACTATATATATTATGTTTAGTGTTAAAGTGAAGTGAAACCCCCCTCAAATCAGTCGATCCGAAAAAGACATTTTTTTAAGGATATTGGACCGAACCGTCTGAAATTTTGAAACATGATTCGTGAGTACCTAGGAATAATTCCGACACTTTAAAAATTTGGATTTTCGAAACAAATTTTTTACTTAGCCTAAAACAGAACCAAAATGGCGTCGAACTCTCATATTTCGATCAATATACAATTATTGAAGGCTCTGATATGAGAAACAAAAGTATCAGGACAATTGTACGACAATTTAGAATACTCTGGGAATCGAGAAACTCGCATTTGAATGGGATAAAGACAAAGAAAGTGTCTTATACGCTGGTATACTAAAATGATGGTAATATGAGGCCTCGGGGTGAAAATGTTATAGACACGGAAATCACGGATAGCACAGGGTGTCACTCTGTAGTCAATTAGGACCTCGTAAACCATCAACAATACCCAACAACCGGGTGTTTGGTACAATACCCAATATAATTAGACATGGTTGTCAATATAAAAGCGATCGTCGGTAACGTAGGTATTTAGAACAATCCTCTTTACCGACGTTGATCAAGTTCCTCGACGTGTTTCACTTCATCTTAATTTCGAATATTATTTCAAAGGTGACACAGGGAACTCGAAGATCCCGATTTTTTATATGATGGATGGTTGAGTAGAGAATCTAAATCTAAAATGTCCAACCTAGTCTCATGTGTATTTTCCAAATTGTATTTTCACGGTCAAAGTCTCGTATGAGCGGCCTAATTGTATTTTGCTGTCAAAGTCTCGTGTGAGTGGCCTAATCGTATTTTCGTGGCCAAAGTCTCATGTGAACGGCCCGTTTTATATCAAAATATCTCATTGCTGCCTTTCTCCTCGGTCGGATCAAGAAGCCGTGTCGACCCGAACTCAAAGATGCTGTCTTGAGCGGTCGACACGTTAATTTCCTTTTTTCGCAAAGTGCGAACTTTATTTAATTTAATTTCCGTTTTCTCGAAGTGCGAATCCCGTTTAACGCGTTTCAATTAATTTTCGTTAAGTACGACCTTCGTTTAAGTAATTACCGTTTTCGCGAAGTGCGAACTTTATTTAATTTAAATTCCGTTTTCGCGAAATGCTAGTCCTCCTGTAATCCCCTCTTTCAGGGCTGGACATTTCTTGTGGAACAGTGCCTGCCTTCGATTTAACCGTTCCATTTCTAAATCGACAACTGAATATATGTCCTGTATTTCAACCACTGTAAAATGTTAGTTTCGCGATCCGATAAAATTTAGTTGGATTTTAATTATTTCCGAGTGAGTATCGCGTATAAAAATTTAATGTGTCGGAAACTTTACGAATTTCGCATCGATTATTTGCGCCGAATTTCCGAATTGCTGTGTTTTCTTGCGCTTCTTGTATTTTTTTTGTGTTATTGCTGCCTTCACCGCCGAAACCTGTACTTTATCTTGCGTGCGTATTCAATTGATCGCCGTCCGTCCATTTTTAAAGATTTTCTTCCTGAATTTAGTCGTCTAGTATTTCCCGATTTAATTTAGTTCCGTGTAGGTCCTTGCGTGGTTGCAATCCTCATTTCGCGTTGTCTTTAATTTGATTCATATTTTTGTCCCGGAGTCGAGCCCAACCTTATAGTCGAAGATATAGTTTCGCGTAGTTTTTTTTTATTTTTGTCTGTCTAAGAGCCACCGTTTCTCTTCCGTGCGCCTAGACGCGCGCATCGTCCTTTCGAGCGCGAGCACGCGCTTCGTCGCCCGGACCGGTACCGGATCGTGGGCCCGCCCGTGGCCATTTTATGAAATTGTTAAATTCAATTCTTTTCATTTTAGAATAAATAAGATATTAATTTAATTCCGCCTCTGGTTTGCTCTCTCGAAAGGACCTCGCTATCTCTGCGGTCGCTTGGGCGTACTGAACTAGCCCGGTTAATTTTCGTCGTCGGCTACGCTGCGTCTCGTCTCGGGCGAAGCCCCGATGGAGGTTGGGGAGCGAAGCCCCCTAAGAAAAAAAAAAGGATCTTGTTTTCCTTATCAAAAAAGCTAAAATAAAAAATCTACATATAAAAAATTTAGCAGTTTTCGTCAGAACTATTTATTAAAGTTCGGTCTCGCCGATTCTTTCGTTGCAGCACTTCCTAGGTTTCAGGAAATATTGTATGACAAATATAGTCATCTGGTGTGGTTAGATTAGTTGATGGAGGAGGAGGAGGAGGGGGGGGGAGGGAGCCCACAACCGCGCATTTCTAGCTGACGATGGACAGGGATTGTAAATTACTTTCTAATATGTTTTCTTCTGTTTGTTCAGTTTCTGGCGTATACTTACTAACCCGTATACGAAAACGTATTAACACGTTGGTCGCCGCGTCACCCAGATGTGGGTGACGCTGTGTATAAACGAGAATGGTAGCCGAAATATGGGCAACCAACGGGTTAATGACGTTTGAGAAATAAAGCAACCGTGACCCACAAATTTGAATTTAAATTAGAATTTGATTTCAACAGGACGAATCGGCGGGACTGAAACGTCATAGACTCCAATTCAAAGGTAGCTCTTTCACCATACTTTATTCGTGAAACTTTCACGCTTCCTTTATGTCGGAATCCATGGTCTCCTCCGACCTTCTCTTATGGGAAACCTTGAAAAATATGGTGCGCAACGAAGTACCAACTATATCTGAAAATATGTAGCCTATTGCAGCAGGTGCTTCAAGAAGTTAAAACTGATCGGACATGCAACTGAATCAGCAGTTGGAAGACTATAATATTGCTTTGATCACTTTGAATATCATTTGTAAATGATGTCTATTTACAACTTGCAACGATAATAGTTGTAAAAAACTTATAAACAATTTGTAAACTTGTAAACTATTAATGACCTTGAATGATCTTATGTTATAGGTCATTGTATTCGTCTCAAGAGTCCCTTAAGAGGGTGGATATAAAAACGTAGCATTTAATTAACAAAGTCGAAGTTGACTTTTATATTTCAGAAGCAACACTACCAACGAAGATATCGCTAACACCATATTATAAGCCCATCTATACCATGTAACTTTCATTCAGCACATTCTTTTTCAAACCCTTATAAATTCGAAGATATTAAAGGTACTAGTAGTTACTTGGACCGCCAGATATAACTCTTCGTAAAAGTTGGACAACAGAAGACAGATAAATAGAACCATTGTTCTTGAATGATGTCTCTTTTCGTTATGTGGGCAACAATTTTATAAGAATTACACAACGTACCTGTAAATATCCCCTGGCATCCTTTTCGTCGGAAACCCATTGAATTATTTCCGTAATCTGAGCTTCCCACTGGGCTATAGCTTCCTTTTTATTCCTCAGTTCTTCATACTCGTCTTCCAGTTGTCTCCTCTCACCTTGGATTCTACCCACACTGTCTGTGACAGAGTTCAGTTCCAGCACTAATTTCTTGTTTTCCTCAACGAGCATGATTTTCTCTCTTTCATGGCGCCTATTCAATTCATTTATTGTTTCTTCGCTGTCAGTTATGTTTTCTAATCTTGCAGCATCTAATTTTTCCTTCGTTACCTGTACTTCTCTTTCCAATAATTCCCTTCTACTATCACCCTCGTGTAGTTGTTCCTGAAGACTTCGCATTTCGAGATTGAATCTACTCTGCTGTTGATTCAAATTTTCATTGTATTGGACTTCAAGCTTTTCGACTTCAGCCTTGAGTCTATTGATTTCTTGAGTTGCAAGAGCATGATTCGCACTAGTGTCGTTACCCATAGAACGCTGCCGTATTTTTTCTGTTTCTTCTTGCATTTGCTTACAATATTCTTCGCTCCTTTCACGCAACTTTCTTTCTTTGCTAGTTTCTGCCATAGCTTCTTCCACTCTATTCTCTAATTCTCTCCGAAGTTTTTCGGCTTTTCTTATATCGTGCCTCAAACTATCAACTTTTTGCATAACTACTTCTAATTCCTCCTCTTTATCCCTAACTTGCCTGGATAGTTTTTGCTTCTGCTGTCTCAATTCTGATAACTTATCCGTCACCTCAGTATACTCAGCCATAGCTAGCTTTCGTTGGGTTAAAGCATCTTTCAATTCTTTATCTTGCAACTTGAATTTTTCTTGGGCGTCTAATTTGTCCTTTATAGCTTCTTCTTTTTCGAGGCGTAATGATCGTACTAATTTCTCCAGTTCACGAATTTTTGTAGAATCGCCATTGTCTACGCCCCTTAGTTCTCTGGGAGTAACTTCCATTGAACGTAATTGTGATTCCAACTCTGAGAACAACCAACAGTTGAAAATTCAGTTAAAATATATGTCTGTCATCTTAATTGTCTCACTCTAATACACAAATTATTAATTTTTGCACGTAACCACATGCTTCATCTGATAAAGAATAGACTATGACGTACCCACACGGAACAAAATCTCTAATATACGAATATAGAATGTTTTCATATTTATGGATGTTTCAATATATCAGAAGTTAACCCTTTGCACTCGGGAGGCGACTCAGTCGCTACTGGCAACTGAAATGGCAAAGTCCTCGAGTGCAAAGGGTTAAAATATATTGCGACGGGAAGTCCTATCACTGGTCGGCAAACAGTTATACGCCCGGTGTAAGTTAGGAAAAAGGGTGTTAAGCTCGATCATCGGCTCTTCCGGGAGCCCGATTTATTTAGGGCGCTAGGTGCGCACGCGCACCTCGGGATTCCTATACCCGGTAGCGCGAACAAGCCGACTCAGTCCGGTCGACGGAACTTACCCGGGCGTATCCGGCCGGTTACTCAGCCCCGCAAGGACCTTACGCCCTTCGCGGCACGGTAGAGCCGGGGGTTCGTTACGAAGAAGGCACGAGTGAGGAGGAGTTGATCTCAGAATTCGCCGAAACGGCAAGGTCAGAGAAATAATAAAATCGAAGGTTGCGACAGACGATCCCTTCGGAGATTTATTCCGTGAACGAGACCCTACCACGGAAGCGCGTCACAATATCATAACGGACTCTACGCACAGAGTCGGGACGGAAAAACTAAAGTATGGGACCACAAAAATTAACAGGACCAATTCAAAAAGATAAGGTACGCGCTCGAGAAAATCGAACTCCCCGGTGGAAGTCCGAACAGGGTACAACACTCTTGCGGGAGGACCTTTTACGTGCCCCGTCGGACCTCGGTAAGAGTGCCTTCGGTAATTGCGCAAAACAGTATTTGGCACCGGCTCGCGGTATGACCTTTCACCTGCCACCCACTCCGTCCTGCTCGCAAGCACCCGCGGTACGAATTTCGTTAATGATTTACGAAAACATAAAGGAACCGGTACGGGGCGTGATATGATCGAGCGGGTGGGAGTCACCCCCTGTCGGAATTTTCTAATACAAAAAAATAAACGAATGCCTCCCATGGCCCTTAACAATTTCGGGATTCGGAACTCGGTACACCCGGAATTTACTTCCGGGGCGGTATAACGCTCCACGAAGGGCAGCGGCCCCGGTTATTCGACACTCAAGTTGGTTCAACGGAAACTAGCGGGCAGACGTCGTTATTAGGCAGACGAAGATTTACAATTGTCCCAATTATCGGGGTCGAGACTGAAGTTACCCGGACATAAACGAATTCGCGGTAATCACGGTGCGGTACCGGCTCACAGCGCGGACAATTCGGAAAATGGCGGTCTAGGAGGCCCCCTGGGCAGGTTCGGGCTCACCGATAAGAAGTTCGCTCGGAAGGACGATCCATCTCTCCTCTCCAAGCGACAGCGCTGCTGCGCCTGTCGGGGCGAATCGGTACGGCGTCTTTCGGGAGGTAATAGTACAAGGCGCTGTCGCTGACGGGACGGGACGACGGGTGTTGTGACCGGTACGGTAGTCCCTCTGGCAATGACGGATACCCCGGAAGATCTTTCGTTCCGGCGCCGATGTCCTCCTAGTGGGCCTCGCGGAACCTCTTACCGGGCACCGACCTGCCCTCTCGCCTAATTTAATTAGATCACTAGGCCGCCTAATTAGGGCGGCCGCCGACTGATGGCAGCAGGCCCCCCGAATTCGTGGCCCCGCGCGCTGTTCCTGATCCTGTGAAAATTCTATCCGCACGCCGATGCACATGAGACCGCCCGTCTTACGGAATTAGGCGTGGCGTGCGCCGTCGCCGCGATCCGAAGATTGTGGCGCGAGGTGGCTCCTCAGAAGACCAAGGCCATCTGGGTACACTCCAGGCGGAGGGAACCCCAGACCCGGATCTGAGTAGGTAATGTCGACGTAGAGGTAAAGTACACTATGAGGTACCTCGGCTTCGGAATCAACAGCAACTGGATCTTCGACAGCCACTTTGGCCGTTTGAATTCCGGAGTGGAATGAACAGCGACCGCTTTAGGCCGCCTGCTTCTGAATCTCGAGGAGCCGGACAAGAGGACAGCCACTACGTGGGCATCGCGCGGTCCATGCAATGATCAATGATGTATTGCCGGTCTGGGATGCAGCGCCGGCTTCAGCGTAGGCTAACCATCAAAGTCGCCTGAGAGTACCACAAGATGTCCCATGAGGCGATGGCAGTTCTGGCGGGAAATCCGCCCTTTGAATTTCAAACAGAGGCGCAGATAACCATCTATTGGTTCGTTCACCGCCTCCGCCGGGAAGGGCAGGACCCGTTGGAGCGGGGCGGATGGCGGGTCGAAGTGGGGAAACTCCAGTCCCGACGTCTAGCCCGGGTCAAATGGCGCGAGCGGCTGGCCGGCCAACGGGCGGTCGGGGCGGTCTTGGCCTATTAAGATGGCTGGGTGGACCCCGGCTGGGGCCGGTTTACCTACCGGCTGACGCAGGTGCTTTCCGGGCATGTGTGATTCGGGAAGTACCTGTGTTGCATAGAGTGGGACTCGACGACTTTGTTACGTAGGCACCCTTTATGAAGTAGTTATAACCCGGTAACCCGAAAGATAGCCATGGAATTCCACGAATTAGCACGCGATTGAGACATACGCTTGCGAAAGGAAGTCCTGAGTCCACCTGACGATGATCGCACCACTGACCCAAGTAGACCAGGTCGCGATCAACCGGCTCGAAGCGCATCCCGATGACTCTGCAGCACATCTAACACCTCTGCAATCACCGTCTACGTTTACATCATGGAACCCCCATCAACCGGAACGTCGTCCCAAATTCACTGATAAAAATCAGCAACCACTTTCAGAAACGGTTCAGCGCTCAGTCTCCCACATAATTGCAATGAGTTTCACGACTCATCATCATCGACCGCGAGTTTGGAGTCATTGGTTCTCGGCTCTCAGGTCTTAGCGAGTCTTTCATCCCAATTAAGATTACGTGAATTCCATACCTACCTCCGGATAACCGGATAGATTAAGCCTTTTTTATGCCTTCGATCAAACATTTCAATATTTCCCCCTGCGCTAAAAACACGCGAACCTCATAATTTCAAACGCAAGAAACTCCGGTTAGCAGATTAAGCGTCCAGTGACCTACTGCCACTGACCGCCTTATCGCGTCACCCGAAGCTTCGCAACGCGGGACCAAACCGAAATTGTAAGAATTCGACTCGAAGTCCTTGATGGATCCCTATGACTTGTAGAAATTCCACCTAACAAGAAACAAATACAGCCATCCTCGTCAACCTGTTGACAACTTCCATTTATCGAGCCCCTCTTCAGCTCCTCGTCCCTATAAATCCCATCAGAGGATTTGGTCTAGCCGCTCGGACCATCTCTTCATAACATTTAAATCGTTACGTAGCGTACAAGGTAATGCCTTTTTAGGCAAAACTCAAATCTTTCCCTCGGCCTCGCATCCCCTCGGCTGCCGCATAACAACTCACGGCCATCATTGTGGTGCGGATTGAGACACGGCGCAGCACACCCTAAAGGTATGCCTCGCGAGGGACGTGGAGCGCCGTATCCTGGTCCAACAGATGGGAAAGGATTTCTCGCTGCCGGCTGTCGGCGGCGCGATGGTCGGGGATAAGAGATCGTGGGAAGTGATGGCTTACTTCTGCGAGCAAGTTATAATCCAAAGGAGGCCGCGGAGAGGGAGGGGGTGCGTGGGGATCCCGACGGCAGGGAGCGGACGAAGCGCGTGAGGGTGACGGGAGTTCCCTCGCAGTGGTTCCCCCGCCCGTCATTTATGAGGCAAAGCCGCGGTTGAATGGAGGGAACGATCCTCCTCTTAATCGACCGCACCGATACGTCGGCGAGGGGGTTGGACGCGATGCAAGGGGAGCCAACCCTCCTTCTCTTGCATCTGGGTCGCGGAGTCGCAGGCGTTTCCGTGTGGGGACAGGGGAACGTCATTGCACGAGGTCTGTGATGAGACGGTGGGACGGTGTGGCGGCGTCTGGATGCGTATTCGGGGAGAGACTTCTCTCCGTCCGAGGACGGACTAAAAATATGGGTACGGGAGGGGGGGGGGGGGTTTAGCACATTCGGGCCCGGGACCTCCCCGTTAAGCGCAGTTGCTGGCCACCGTGGTGGTGTGTTTCAGTGAGTGTGAGTCCTACATGACCCCCGCCTCCCCGTCGAGGCAAAGGTATGCGTATGCATTTTCATCACGTAAAAAATACGTATATCTCTCTTTAACAGGCAATTGTATCTGCAGTATTGCAGTAATCTGCAGTAATGCAAAAGGCATCTAATATATGTATGCTATGTGCAAATTAACAAAAGGGTAATTGACGTCGCTATAAATTTACATACATTTTATGTAAATATTCATTATTTTACTGACATGTTTGATGTACATACTTTACACGTTACCAAAGCAACTCCGTTTGCACTAATGAAATACGTATAATAAACGTATATCTCCATTTAACGTGCACGTGTATCTAATGTATTATACATGCAAAAAACATTTAATATTTGCAAGTTGCGCGTATTGTAATGGGTCAAAGTATCAACGTGCGCCACTGTACCAAGACAATTAATTCGGCGCAAATTTGAGCATGCACGGTGATACTTGAGAGTAAGTGGGAGTCTCTGGGAGAGGGGACCGCGGACCGCGAACGCAAATAATCGCCAACTATCTTCACTTACAATTGGATCGTAAATTTCAAATCGATAAGCCCACTAGAACTAGAATCTCTCTTGGATTTTGGATTTCGACCCGCGAGGAACGACCGAACCTAGGAGTTTTGAAGCGCGACACGGACAAGACGAAAAAGAAGTGAATGCCCACAGGGAGAAATTTTCTGTTTCAGGACCCTAATTTCCAGCAGGTCCGGCACAATCGCCACTCCAGCATCCTTCTCAACGCTTTTTCCTCTAAAAAAAAGCCTTCCCACCAAATTCGTAATCGGTCTTGGTGGTATAGCACCAACTCGCGAGCACCCTTGCCGCACTCCAACCCTTTTCACCAGTCAATATTCGCGACTGGCTAACCTAAAATAATTAGCACTAACCTCTGTCGAGCACTGATCCGGGAGTAACATTAGATTTGCGTTCCTATCTAGTCCGCGGAAGTACTATCGTAGGAACGGTTCGGTGGATACGAATCGGGCTTCAACCCCACGCTATACAGCCTCCCCCACAATAGGATTAAGATTTTCAGATTCAGGTTCAAAAAGGGAACTTCGAATTAAGTCCACTATCCTTGGCTAGCCCTTCGCTCCAAAGAGAATTCGAAACGCGAATTAGGGAAAACGGGAAAACGACGAAGTTAGTCTCGGAATTAGGCACTAATTGCCTCTAATTTTAACATTTTCCACATCGCATACGATTACCCAAAATTCCGTTATTCCAAATCCTGCCGATTTTATGATGAATCAATAGAATGCACCGTTCATGGAATGCCGTTCTAACTGAGAATCAATTCCCCATCCTTTCCTTCCCTTAAATTCGAAAAATACAGACCATTACAGTATATTAACGAGATGAACATTAATTTTCCACAACCGTATGTCATACATACATATTCTGTACGCTTAAAAACAAACGTACAGCAAAATTTATTGCCATAAAGTACATAATACAACGAATGCTTACCATATATAAGATATACTAAAAAAAGAAGCTTTAAATGCTTCTTTCCTGCGTACATATTATACGCATCTTTGGTATGCCAGCTGACTACTGAAAACTCAAAGTAATGCTCGTACAAAATCAAAATAATGTCACGAGATATATCGTTTTGGATGAGACTGTTTCCTTTTAAAGGGTGTAACAGAACTCGTAGTCACGGTTTATACAGCGCTATCCTTGTTGAAAAAAGAATCAAAAAGTCCTATATATATATTTTTTTTTTCTTACAGTGCATAAATTTCCTATAATAACTACGTCAAACACTGCCAATCTATCGCGTTCCCGAATGGGAAGCATAGCGTAGAGGATGCCGGTAGGGCTGCGCTCGACTGTTACAGGCGTTCTGTTCGATATGCCTTCCGTAGGGGAACGCGATTGATTCTGTGCTTCAATCAAGAAACTCGGTAGAGTTTCGAGCCAAATACATTTAAGTGAGAAAGTCGTAGTGTCGAATGATGAGTGAAACGCGCGTTGCGTGTTTGAGCCTCAGCGAGACGCTACCGAGTACTTAACGCCAAGAATCCAAATTTCAGGAGTGGGGGAAATGATAATCTACTCCCTTCATTACCGTAGAAAAAGAAATGAGCGTCTGACTAACTCAAAATATCAAGCATCTTTGCCTCTTATCATGAATCTTTTTTTAATTTACCCGACTCCGATTGATAGTATATATGCGAAGATATGGCAGTTTCAATTTTTCCATGCGCTCAGAATCGTGTTGTTTATCGTCGTCGTATCGTGATAGGATGACTTTCGTACCGTTTTCGTACAACATATAGAAGCGTACACGGCGACACGAGCACTAACTACACGAATGAGACGTTCCATTCAGTTGTGGTCTTTCAATTACTAGTGGCACTAGTGTACATAAGTCATAGTCGGTACCTTCGGTTTTTTTATCATAGCAGTTTGCTTTGGTCAGGTAGACGTTTCAGTATTGAAACTACATCAGTACCACATTTGGGCACGTTTATCTTGCATATTGATTTAATCTTAATTTGGCTGTCGACGATTTCCTGCAAAATTTTAATCTTTCTGAAACTTTCTTCCTGATATCATATACTATTTTACCATTTGGCATCAAGAATTATATTTGGCGCAGAACATACCTTAACTTTCCGATTCAAGTTCGGACAATGTCCCGATCTTAATTTACTGTGTGCCTGTTAATTTTACTGTTGAGCGAACAGAGGAGTAATTGCGAATATTTCTGAATCTATTGATGTTAGCCCGAAAATGATCAAAGTTAGATTGTAGAGTAATTTTAGAGGTATTTAGAATCAAGCCCAGTCTTTGCAAATATTTCAGGGACTTTTATTTTGTCATTTCCTATTACCTTACCTCGCATTATTTCCCTAAATCTTTTCTGGTGTATTGTAATTTTCTGAGAGAAATTTTCTCTCAATTATCGACCGAGTCAGTCCTATACCGCCTCTGTAAATAGGACAGGCTATTTTGGATACCCACTCGAAATCACCTTTTCTTCCTTTAAATTAAAGCTTTATTTTCTAATGAATCGAGCGTTGAGTTAATTAATTGATGGTCTGACAATTTTTCCTTCTCCTATTCACTTTCCGTCTCTGAGCCAAGGTAAAATAGTCGTGTTGAGTAAGCCGTACCGTTTCAAGAAATGAACCGATAGAGTTCCTTCACTCCGCCCTCTCCGAAGTTGGCGCATGCGCTCTGAGCTAGCCGACCGCGCCGCACCAGCCGCCCGAGCAAAGGGCCGGCCGAGAGACGTTTCGTGTAGATTTTGGGAATTTGTGAAATTTTGTTGAAGTTTTGAAAATTGGCCTCCGAGGGAGGCCTGGCGCCCAATTTCTGGGGTATTAGTGGAAGCGACTCGGAGTGTCCTGGCGGACTCCGAGGATTCGTGAATTTTAGAGTTTTAGATAGCCTCTCGAAGGGTCCCGGTGGGCTTCGGGAGGTTGCGCGATAGTGGGAGAAAGAATAGTCTCTCGGCAGGCCCCGCTCGAAGCGACCGGGCGAACGTGATGCGCGCAAGAGGCCGAGATGCAGCGGGCCTCGGCAGGGGTAGATAGACCCGGGGGTAATTGCCACGTCACAACGTATAATATACATAACTATTCCACGCGGGATGCATATTATATATCTGCTGAACGTTAAAAAATACGTACACCATATCTGTAGACGGCGCGGATATTTGTACATGCCTCAACACATTCCGTATACTTATATACACAACACATATATTGGTTATGTTGCCAAAAAGGGTCACAGGGTTGCCAGGTTGCCAAACCGGGACTCGAAGCATAGAGGGTTGTGCTCTTCAGAGGCGTCATTAACATAATTGTATTCTTGAGACCGCAGAAACTAACCTGCGGGAACAAGACCCACGTATCGAGTGACACGAACTGCAACAATTGTGCGCGGCAAAATCACGTCACTCAGCCCGATTCTCGAAATAGGTATTTCAAGGCACGCGACTCGGTACAAAACGGCGTCGTGAACCCAAACCTAAGTTTCCCATTACTAGCAAGTAAAACGGAAGGGAAACTTTCTCAAAGTTCATCACATTCTCAAACCAAGATGGCGGACGCACGAATCAGCAACAAGAAACAACCGGCCACGAGGGAGGAAGACCATCACTGCGAAGAGCGAAGATTCCCAAACTTCCGGAACGTCACCACAATAACAAGGACCGGGACGGAGGCAGCAGAAGAGGAACCAATCGCCGTCACGTGGAACGACTTTGGCGCCGCGAAAGTGACGTCATCAACGAGCGCATCAATGGGATGGAAGCCAGGTTCCGACAACAGGCGGAGGAACTGCAACGGGACATCGCCAAATTGACTTTTCGGACCACAAGTTCTAACGGACGAGCTGAGAGAGACAGGACACGTCACCAGACCAGCTGTCATACTGGAGCAGCGAGAGGAACAACGTACAGCGGATTACACCCCGACGCATGACATCAAGCTTCAAGGGCACACCATGGGAAAGGCCGATTAAATTCTTACTGGAGTTGAAAAGATATAGGTAATCGCTGGAACCGGCCTACGACTTCAAGACGCTAGTTACTCAGTGCCTCTGTGGTGCAACCAAGGACTGGTGAATGCTTCAGGAATACGATGTCGAAACATTTGACCAATTCCAGCAGCAGTTTAAAAGGCGCTACTGGAACGAAGACATCTAATATAAAATCCGCGAAAAATTAGAATTCGGAATATACAACGACGGCAAGAAGACTAGTAGGACCGAATACGCGATAAGGCTTATAGGCATGGTTCGCGAGGTCGACCCACCGCTGAGGGAAGACCAAATTATTAATCGATTAAGTCGGCACTTCTACGAAGATATTCGAGTCGCCGTTATTTCAAGAGGAATCACTAAGACGGATGACTTCCGGGATCTACTAGAGCGATTCGATCAGTCCGGAAGGAAAAACGTGAAGAGAGCATCACGGCCCAGGCCCGAGGCAGATGCATACGCCACGAAAGATGGCAGATCGTTCATCCACAAAGGACACAATGTGGAGCGGAGTGAGCACTACAAGTCTAAGCAGCCGCCACCGAGCAGATCGGACGATAGCAGGAACCGCTGGGAGAAGAAAAATCAAGAGGCCTGGAAGAACCTGCGAGCACTAGTCCAAACCGAAGAATATGAAGCCAACGCGAATACAACCGAGCCGACGGGAAACGAATAAGCACCGTACCCCAGAATTCCCCACCAACCACGAACGCGATGTGACAAATCGGAGAGGATACCTGAGAAGCCGAGGACGTAGGAAAATAGAGCGAAAAGATCCGGTGCCCAGTCCTACATATAAAAATTGGCGAAGTTGGAGTTGACGCTTTCATAGACACGGGAAGCGAAGTAAACGCGTTTTCCGAAAAATTTGTAGTGAACAATAAGAAGTACTTCGGAAAAATACCCATATTACCCGTGACCGGACTGACGATAAGAGGTGTAACCGCAGCAGTCCCATCAAAAGTAAAACAGCAAGTCTTCACGGAATTCACAGTGCAAGGGGTGACAGTAGCAGACGTATTCCTCGTAATTTCCAAACTAACAAGCACATGTATCATTGGGATCGGACTGCTCACCCAACTGCAGACAACGATTAATCTAAAACAAAATATCATAACCTTCCACAATGAGCAGGACGCCATCCCAGTAAAATTAAAACGAAAGCATCCCGCGTCAGTTGAGGACACAACCTCGAAACTCGAAAACGAGGTATGCGACGCCTCAGAAGAAAAAATAATCACCAAGATAAACGAAATAGAATGACCGAATAACCAGGAGCGAGGGACCTTAAGACAACTCATCCTCGACTACAAGGACGGCAAGCGACCAGGTAAACTAACTATGTACCAACATCGACTTGAGGGGGTGCCACATACTCCATATGCAAACAAGCCCTACCCGATACCATCGCGCATAGAGAATAGGTAGCAGAAGAGATTAATCGAATGTTAGAGCTCGGTCTAATTCAGCACTCCAACAGCCCATATGTAAATCCTCTCGTCGTGGTCCACAAGAAAGACAGCAGCTTGCGACTGTATTTAGACGCGAGAAGACTTAACTCCATCCTCATAGCATACTCAGAGTGCATGCAAAAAATGGAAGTCCTCTTTCAGAAGCGCACCAACGCAAACATGATGTCCACTTTGGATCTAACGTTAAGCTTCTGGCAGGTTCCACTGCACCCAGATTCGCGCAAATACACGGCGTTTCTACACCAAGGACGCAGTTACGAGTTCGTCGTCACACCGTTCGGACTCAAAACCAGCACCGCATCCCTAGTCATAGGACTGGGACCCGTCCTGCGGAACTTTTCAGAAGTAATCCTCAACTTCGTGGATGACATCCTCTGCACATCACGAACCTTCGCGCAGCACATCGAGCATCTATGGAGTCTGTTCGAAAGGCTTCGTAACTTACCGTACACTTCACCCCCCTGGCAAACGGGTTTAAAACGCTCAAGGAGACGAGGCACCAGGTGCCGTCCCTCACGAGCTAAAAATCTTGCCCTTAGTAGGCAGGTGGAACCGAGCACCCAAGGAAAACGCCAGCAAAGCGCCCGGTCGGGATACCTCGGACCACCTGCGAACGGCGGCCCAAGTGACGGATTCCCCTTCCGGGAATCTTCGTTAAACTTTTCGGAAATTCGACGGAGCGACTCGCACATTGTGAGGGGTGTGGCGGCAAGGCGCCGTTCCCCAGCCACACGGCAGCGAGATAGTCCGCGTCCCGGTCTCACGTTCTCGCGTCTGCCCCCTCGGTGTGACGTCATTGCGACATTCCCCGGGTGTTTGGTTGTGCGGGGCAACCCAACCTTTCGCTGCAACGTTCTTCCACACTTACACTCCGAGGGCGTTCCGGCATGGCGCCGTTCCCCCTTTGTTAAAGGGTAACGGAAACACATTGCATAAAGTGTGACCGTGAAGCTCGCCCACACAAAATCTGGGATAGTTTAAAAACACAAAACGAACTTACAGTTAAAAACCTTACGGACACAACAGACAGATACACAGAGACCCTTGATAACTTCGGATCCACGACCGAACCATCCTCAGACGAGACATATATTCAATCCTTGCATTCCCTTTCACACGGCTTTCGCTGATGAAACATTCTTAGAGGCTGAGGCTCTGCGCCACTGAAAGTCCAAGCTAATCTGAGATTGCCGAAAGGAAATCTAGGGTGAGCCAAGAAGGCAAATAAGACACTTCCTCGCGACCGACCGACCGACCGGGCGGGGGGAGGGGGGGGGGGGCAGGTACGCGAGAAAAGTTACAATATGTTTATGCCAGATATCTTATATACATATAACATATAACATATATTCATTCCGTGTGGGCAATACCATAGACAATGATTCTTACCGCAGTTTCTTTTTGTAAGAGTATTGATTTCATCTTGAAGTTTCCTTGTTGCGGTGTTAGAATCAGGAGAAACAGTGGGAGAAGCATGTGCAGTGCCAACTTGATTTTTTAAATCAGCTACTGCTTGAGCTAGATGCGCATTCTCCTCTTCCAAGAGTTTCACATTTTTATCCTTCTGAGGCATTGGTAGCGATCCTAAATCTGATATGCAGCTGTAAAACCAATTATTTTTGTTAATAGCATAACGCAATCAAGAAACTCGTAGTATTGCATGTCGAACGAAACGCGCGTTGCACGCTTGAGCTAGCATGATACCCTGTCGAAAATCTATACATCTAGGTTCCAATTTACAGGAGGGATGAAAATCGGAATATATTCTCCCCGATACGAAAGAAAAGGAAATTAACACTTGACCGGCTTAAAACATCTGGAATCTTTTTTTTTAATATACCCGACTCCAATCAGTGGTATCTACGTAAAGATATAGCAATTTCAATTTCGAGGTACGTTCAGAATCGTAATTTATCAGCGTCGAACCTCTGAAATGCGCAGTAACTACATCAATTTCACATCCCTTGATAGGTGAACTTCCATACGGTTTCCGTCGACATATTGATGTGCTCAGTGCGTAATTAAGTCACGTAGTTAATGTCAGTAAATTAACTACATCATTTATGTTTTTGCAACGCGACAACCAAGCCAAGGCAACCCAAGGCGAGCAAAGCCTACCCTTTGACCATATATATCTCTAGACCTGGCACTGCACTTCCCACTCCTATATTTTGAATAAGCAGAAAGACAAGCTGTGTGGGTGAGAGGTCGGCTTACGTGCTACATTTGTTTACCCCTACCACTGCAATGCGAAGTCTACACACATGTGGTCAAAAGTTTAATCTTTATACGTACAAGATGCACACTACTTCGTGCAATCGGTTCACCTGGTACATTAGAGTTTATCCCTTCCACTGCAATGCGAGGACTACATATCTATGGCCAGAGAGCTTACCCGAATCGAATCGTAATTTCTGTTCCGTAGTAATGAATATTATTATTTTTCGGATGCTGACTTCAAAGAGAGCTTCGCTGTCGTGTTGTAATTAGATAAAGCTTATAATCAAAGAAAACGTGTTAGTCGATACCTTGCAGGTATTTATCATATATGGATAAATTCCTAGAATAGGTTAATTGCTGAATTCGTTTTTCACATAGCGACTTCTGTTTCATGGGAATAATGTTTCCACAGATAAGTATAAATAAATTCGGCCTCCAGTCATAGACGTATATGGACCGCTCACTGGTTGCCGCTCGCAGAACGGTGAGAAAACGAGAACCGGGACCTGCTCACTCCCACCAAATCTCGCGAATGTTTATCCCCCCCGCTTTATAACTTTGGAGCAAGCCACGAGCGGCGCTGACAGTTCTGAATAAATGCGCATACGCAAAGAAAGCGTTGCCATGACGACGATTGACTGACACTTTAAGAATGAAATGGCTCATGCCAACGTGCAAGTAAAACTTGCGAAAGCATCTATCAAACAGTTCTTGCCATAGCATACGGTTTTGGAAGTGAACTAGCATAAGAACTCGTATCCTCCGGCAAGCGCTTCAAACTCGGAAGCCAGTTCGTGTACATGTCAGCTTACGGAAGTTGAAGTTACGCAAGTCGGCTTCAAAATCTTACTGAAAGTTGCGCACAAATTTGTGTGTTATAAAATGTAAAGTTTGTGACGAGAACATTCGAGCGATCGAGCTAGAGTCGACTAGACTCTTCTCGATCGTTCTGTTTACGTGTCGAGGGTCACCGGCGCCGACGGTTGGCCCTCCCCGGGCCCCGCTCGGACCGATTTCGAGGAACCTCAACGGAATTCGACCAGCGAGATCCTCCTCTTTCATCGACGGATCGTGTGAGCGCACACTTCGCGACCAAAAAAGAAATTTCGGACCCGAGAGGTACAATTCGATCCGCGGTACTGTGTCGTTCGCGGGTGACTAGAAGTTCTTCGACTAAGAAGCCCTTTTCTTCTCTCCTCTGATATCCAAAAGATCCGGTTCGAAGGACCAGCAATGAAGGACTAAGTCTTTAACTGAACTCTTCATTGTTTCCTCTCTCGTCACGCGAAGACTCTCGAACCCGCGTGTCGCATCCGAACCGGTCCCTCTAAGCGGAAACTCGTAGCCGGCCGTGGCCCGAAAGTCGAGAAGATCACCCGGATCGACGTTTCCGTCGAGACGCCTGGCGCCCACCGATCATCTTCGGCACGCGGCCCCTCGCGTAAGGCCCGTGCCGCGTCGCCGATTTGACTCGAAAAAATTCCCCGGGTGCCCGAAATGTTGTCGACGTGGCTCCCGCCTCGACACCGCGTCACACGTTTAATAAGTAAATTATTATTTTCCTTTACACTTTACTTACTTTCCTTTAGGGGAGTCACCGGTCTATAAGTATCTCTTGTCTATGACGAGAACTGTTGCAATCAAGAAACTCGGTAGAGTTTCGAGCCAAATACATTTTTGAGCGAGAAACTTGTAGTGTTGAGCGATGCGAGAAACGCGCCCTGCGCGTTGAGTTCGAGCGAGACGCTACAGTGTTATATACAGTAAGGATCAGGATTTCAGGAGTGGGAAAAATGAAAATATAATTTCTTCTTTGTTACAGATAAAGAACTAAACTTTCGATCAACTCAAAAAATTCAGCAAAAATTTAGGAATTTTTTAAAATTTACCCGACTCTGATTGCTGCTATGTATGTAAAGATATGGCACGATAAAGTTATCGGCACTCTCAGAATCGTTGTTCTCATATCGTCATCGTCGTCCCTCCAATCACGAACTACCATTTTTACACTCACATGACAGGTCAACCCTGATACGACTTTTTGTACGACATTCGATAGCGCCCCTCGTGGAATGATAATGAACTGCGGCGCTCAGCCCTGCAACGATCGACGATCACACCGAGTACGACGCGTCAACGCATCGAGGATGAAAAACCAATCAGAATTGCGCTTAACTTCGTGGTAACATTCGTTGCAGTTCTGATAGGTTGTCATCCTCGACGTGTTAACACGCTGTGCTTTATGTAGAACACAATGCACTCACAAGGAAGGTACCTGAGGTGTCCCCCTCCGATTTTGTTCATTTTTAAATA
>NW_019394878.1:0-31899 GCF_000612105.2 Orussus abietinus | reverse complement strand
AAAGAATGATAAATAAATTATTGTATTTAACCGTTTGACTGCTACGCGGCGCAAAAGCGCTGCGTTCATTTGTCTCGAAAACCGCGACGCAGCGCTTTTGCGCTGCGAGTTTCAGTGTGTCTTTGTTGCTCCGCAGTTTTCGTGCGTTCTTGCAAAAATTGCTTAGCAGTCAAACGGTTAATAGATTAAATTTTAGCCTTTGGTATAAAATAATGGTAAGTAATTAACGTAATTTTCCAGGTTATTGGAATTCAAGGACTGAGAGTTGTTGATGCCTCGATAATTCCACGACCGATATCTGGACATACAAACATCCCGGCGATGATGATAGCTGAAAAAGCAGCAGACATGATCAAGAAAGATTGGAATAATATAAAGTAACCCGCACGGAATAAAATGTCTAATATGCGTACATAGAACGTTTCCATATGTACAGAATGTTTCAGTACAGAAGTTTTAGAAGTTAAAAAAATATGTATAGTATATGTGCACAGAATATTATATTGCATATAATGTACATCTAGAAATTTCCTTCCATGCATTCATTGGCAGCACATTGATGCATTCACGTTCGCCAGTGAACTTCACGCCACGTAAAGTTCATTTCTGCGTTTTCACGCCATCCAACGATCGGAGACCTAACGAAAATCTTATGTATCTAATGGTTAGAGAGATTCCTACTCTCTTGATAACAAAATTCGCGGGGACCAGTGATCACGGCGCCATCCTTCGCATCGCGTATGAACTGCTACAAAGCGTTTATGTATCGTAGGAGTTCGGTGGAACTACTATCAACTATGTTCTCTGTCGAACCGTCAGGAGGCGCCACAGTCTTTGGACTACTTCTCAGCTCTGTTGTCTATAGTGCATATAAAATTATAGCATTGTTCGTTGCAAGTACCACGATGTTATCTTAAAGCCAATATACTAACCAATGATCCTACCAAATTTTTAGATTTTAAGTTTTTCCAGAAACTTTTTCATTCGCGTTTGATGTCATCGGTCTATCCCACGCACAGTAGGTTGATTTAAATATTCTTTTGCCAAAAATAAATTTTGGCAATCGCTTAAAGTAATGTGGAAAGCGCTGAGAAATTTGATCGACGTCGGTAAAAAAGAATTTTGTTATACGAGCTAACTGATAAACTATCTGAATCTGCGTGCCACGTTACCGACATTTATATTTATATTCTTATCTATTGCTCTCTGCATTGAGAATTATACGAAATAGCATGTCATTTTACTATAATGATCGTGAAGAGATCGAAGTACAACACAAGAAATCCCTTGGACTAATTTTTTGCTCCGAAAGTAGTAACAGTGCACAGGTAACCTGCGTCGTACACCTCAAATTCATACAACTTTTTTCCCTTTTTCCCGTTCGAAAGTATAACATTAACTGACCATCATGTTACAAACGATTGAGCATGATTCTTGACGCTCTCAATTGTTGCTTTAAAGCCTTCTGGAAATGAATGGTAGCAAAACAAATGTGACGTGGTTCTGATCTATGCTAAATAAAAACTGCTTTTCCGGAAAATGAATTTTTGAGTGTCAAAAACAATCTTACCACCTCTATAACATTGTTCTAAAATTTTATTTATTTTGTAAAAAGTTTAGTCGTACAAGTGGCCGTTCAAGCTCGCCTTCCGAATTACCTTAAAATATGAATTTTTTTTTGCTTCTCAGCTGTCTACGTAATCCTATCTTAACACATTTAATGCCACGCGGTCACCAGTGATCGACACGCGATAAATATGCATTCAGAATACAGAACATTTGTAATGTTAATGTTTATAATAATGAAAATTCGTGTCGAAACCACGTGTTGTTGGCGACCGAAGCAATTGAAGATCTTCTGGCCGTTAATGTATGTTATGGATTCTCATGTTAATATAAGCACGAGCACCCGATATTAGTCGGAGTAAAGGAACAGTTTCGTTCCAGCTTGGGTCCTTTGTTAAAGATACTTTACAGGTCAAAGGTACCTATCCTACTTTCTCGTCTAATCCATAGGCAAAAGACTACGTGCGAAAAATATTCATTTACACTCTTCGAATATACCAAAGTATATAAAACGGATTCCAATAGTGTATATTTAGGTCACGCGAGTCATTTCTTGAGAAATTCAACACTTTCAAAGATACGTCACATGACCTAGGCAGTATATATTTTGTAATTCATGTAACCAATGGCAAAATTATTACTCGACGACAGAAAAAAGAAGTAATAAAAGTCTGACGTGAAAGAAACATTTGTAAATCTATTGATGAGATACTTTACGGATGTTGCTTAATAAAATTCGAAGCAGTCCGGTCTGTTGGGAAATTTATTCGTTCAGTAAACCCACGATTTTTGTAGATTCAGGTGTAAAAAACACTCATGAGTCACTCCAAGAGTATACATCGTATATAAACATGTCTCATTCTGCTGTTAGGTTACAGGGCAAGAAGAAGCCACGAAACGAGGAACAAAAGAGCCTAAGTGTTTATATTTCTTTTATTAAGAGGAGAATTTACAAAAGAAACCACTTGAACTCCGTTGCGTTCGATTTTGCCAAAACTGCACCCGAGTGGAATAATTGCAGTAAGTAGTAGTGGTATTAATTAAACTGTAGAAACATTTATTAAGACAGGCAGCTGTCAGTTGCTAATATTTCTGCTAAATAATTATTCCTTCATTTTTGAAACAAGATATGACACATTTTTCATGTACAACCTTCCCTGGAGAATTTTTGTTCCGTTGACAATATAACTAAACTAAATGGAATTGGTAAGAAAATATTTGAGAAATACTAATATTCGCAGCACGGATGGAAAGTTAGACCTTTACGTTGGAACACAGTTCTATCTATCTATGAAAGTTCTATCTATAAAAGATTGGCCACGTGAAGGTTGTACTTGTGATCGCAAAACTGACACGAACAATCACGATTCAATAATGACGATGTTTCAATGAAAACTATAAGGGTGCGATAATATGTACTGTAAAATAACTACGGGTCAACGAACACTGTCCAAAATGTGAAAAATTCGCAACTCAAAGGTTGTATTTCTTGTCAGTCAAATCAGCTACGAGTTTTTAAGCGCAATTCTGACCAGAACGTAGTACATGAATTAAAAACTTCGTAAATCTAAAGTTACATTTCAATTCGCAAAATTTGTTCTCACGGACAGGTATGACTGCGTGACAATATTCGATATAATTTAACGCGCGCGTATGAAATATTAGGATGCGTAATGAAAGTAAGGTAAATAAAATCTTGCGAGGAAAGTTGACAATATGTAAAGGCTAATGTAACGATTCGGAAATGGTAGAAAATTTTAGTAGAAGTATTATTACAGTTACTACAAAACTAGTACAAAAACAAATAGTATGCTCACCTATTAAAATTAGTTGTAGCTACTGATTTATAGTAAATCAAACAGCACAATTCCGTTCCTTTAACAAAAATGATTTTAACGGTATCAAATTGTTCAACTTACCAGCTCTTGTTTCTCGCGGTACACAACAAAAATCGTATATTGCATTTCCATTCATAAAATGTTGCGGAACGACCTAGAAGTGTGTTCATCCGGGTCTAAAGCGAGCGTATGAAATGTTGGAATGCATTAATATGCATACATTAATGCAAAGAAGCTGTAGACTTTTTAATATATTTCTTAATAGATCTCGGTACAAAAAAAATAATAAATCAAAGAACACATTTTCATTCACAAAATCTGAAAGCATGACTTAGAAGTCTATTCATCCGGGTCTAACGCGAGCATAAGAACTCTCTAGATGCGTTAACATATGCATCAATGCGATAGAATTATGAGTTTTTAAATGTATTCCTGAACCGAATATAGTAAACACAGACGTTTAAAAATAAAAGATCGTATTTCTATTCACAAAATCTCCCGGCAGGATCTAAAACCAGGATTCACTCCGGTCTAACGCGTGCGTAAGATTAGGAAGATTGCGATAAATTGCACAATGGTGTAAAAAAAGCTGTACATTTTTTACAGTATTGAGGGGAGAGATACATTTTATTGGAATTTTTTCAACGAATTTTCATGCATTTTTTGTGCCGAAATCGTAAGACCTATTGAAAAATCCCTTTTCATATATATTTATTGATGTTTTGTCTGCTTGTACAAATTTTTCAAAAACATTTCATTGCGTCGTCCTCGCTCGGCGCGCTGGACCGCAAGAGGCTGCATTTCATCGGTGCTCACGATTGCGCCCGTTTGACTGATCCGAAACAAAAAACCCAGATATATTATGGTTTTTTGGATGACCCTTTATGGCCGGTAGCTCGATCGCATTGAAAAATTTAAAAATCACAAAATGGCGACACGATAACGAATTTTTTCAATTCGGCAGCTTTCTTCGGTCTTCTTAAACTTGTACAGATCGTAATTTTTTTTGAAAAATGAAATTTCACGAGTATTGAGTTCTTCCTTAGAATCTCCACAATCTCGTGTTAAAGTCTCAAATTATACGGTGCTCCCAGTTTGGAGAAAACTTTTATAAACATTTTAACCTTTTGTATATAGGAAATGACCCTTTCGTATCGCCTGAAAATACCGAACGGAGGGACAAATCTGTAGACATTTAAAAATGACCAAACCGTAGAATATAGAAAATTGTGCGAATCGAAGGTCGCGTTCTATTCGCAAAAATCACCCAGCCCGACCTAGAAGCGGTATTTGCTCGGGTCTAACGTGTGCGTAAGAAGTGTCAGGACGCGTTAACGCACACAATGGCACAAAAGTGCCGTGGGTTGCCGAGTGCAATTCTGGCCAGGGCGTGGTGGACGAATAGGAAGGAGTGCTCTCCTTGGCCGGGGACGCGCGGGCGGTCTCAAGGCCTCCGTGCCCTAAGATCCCGAGCGCCATGGGAACAAACTCCTGGTATAAAACGCCCCTCTCGATCGACATTTCTCGCACTAACGTCCTCCACCTCTTCCGAGACATCCTCTTCAGCATGCGTGTCGCGCTCGTAAGTACCGCCGAATCTCCCGGCTCGGTCTTCGCGTTCGCCAATCCGTGCTTCCGAGAACAAAGAGTGGACGCGACTTCAAGGGCCCCAAACAAAACTCGATATTGTAGGAATTTCAATATTATTCGCGGTGTTCTCGAGCCTGCGTTAATTACAAAGATATATAGGAATTGTAAATACAAACGTGCGATTTTGTGATTGACTTTCATTCGCTACTGGAGACCCCGAGTCAAAATTATTATCTGGAATTTAGTCTCGTGAACGCACGTGAGAATTTAGAGTGAAAGAAGTTCAGATAGGAAGACGTTAATGAAATTGGTCTAGGTTGAACCTCAAATAGATATACTTATCGCGAATCTCAAATAGATATACCCGTTTCGTGGAATTGAATTCAAACGAGCGTTAAATAGACTCGGTTAAACCTCGGAATCCTCAATTTTCAAAAATACTCAATCGAGGATCGTTTCGTCCTCGAGGCCCTCCCTTTGCCCTTGACCCCAGAAATAGAGTTTTACGTTATTAACGTAAATCATAATATGTCATTTTACATATTTAAGATTTTACTTTTTATGCACGCAATAATGCAATGAATTTGTATTTCTAATACGTTTCCCAACTAGTTTTACTCAATCTTTCTTCAACGACTGTAGTAGTTTCTATGGTTTAAAAATGTTCAGCTCTTGTTTTTATAAAATGAAGTAACCATTCCGTTTTGAGATTTATCAAGCTTCGAATAAATCAAAACATTTTGAAGACGTCGAGATTGCGGTAAGAAAAATGAGGTTCTCAATTTGCTGAAGATGACATTTCTATCGGTAAATTTAACGATCAAAAGGATAAAGAATCAATGGCCGGTTCCGCAAACAATGATCGAATCATTGATCTACCTGTGTGTTAACGTAAACGTATAACTCTTTGTGGCCGAGGATTGACTAGTTAATCGAGGTTGATGGAACGGAGCCTTGAAGGTTCAACCGAGATTGAAAATTTCGACACAGGGCGTCTTTTGTTACCGAAACGAAACAGTAAAGAACATCACGGTAACCAAAGATATTGAAAAGTCAGCAATTGTTAGCATTTGCATTATGAAAAAGTGGGAGTTAATAATGAATATGTAAATTTTAGCCAATTTTGACAATCGCCGTGGCCCTGGCGTCCGGCCAGGTGCCCCAGTACCAGCAATCGGCGCAGAAGGCAGCGATTCTGAGCGACGCCCGATATCTCGCAGGGGATGGGACATTCGGTGCTGCCTACACCCAAGAAGATGGGGTAGAATTTAAGGAAGAGAGCGACGTAGAGGGCAATCGTAAGGGTTCCTATTCCTACGTCGACCCGACAGGGCAAAGGCGTACGGTCACGTACACGGCCGGCAAAAATGGCTTCCAGGTTCGTGACACTCTCGAGAAGGCCTCGGTAATTAATCTACCTCCTCTATCTTACTTAAACCGTACTCTAACTTTCACGACACGTTACTTCACGCTAACATTTATCAATACTTAAAAATGAATGTCTAATTTGACGCATTGCTATTGTAACTACCGAAACCTTATTCGTCATTCCCCGAATTGAAAAGTGTTACCTCATACAAGCCTCGCGAACGCACGTGAGAATCTGAAGGATAATATGAGCGTTTAAGCCGGGAAGATGTTAATGAAATATTTATGTCCAAGTTTGTAAGGTTGAGGTCCGAACGAGCATTGAATCAAGACCGATGAACCTGACAAATTTCAATTTTGAAACACTCAATCGAGCCTTGCTTCGCCCTTAAGGTCCTCCCCTTACCATAGAAATTGAGTTTTATATAAATTATCAACATAAATTTCAATATTACATTTTGCATATTTACGTGTCTACTATTTCCGAATGAGATCATACAATTAACCGACATTTCCCCCGTACATTTTGTACTCAGTTTTACTCCGTATTTCTCCAATGAGTATTCAATTCGATGAAATTTAAATGTTCCTGGAACGTCGAGGTTTCAGTGAGAAAAATGAACTTCGAGTTTCTTAGCGTCGACGCTCGTTTGGTTAACGAGATTGAAATTTAGGACGGATAAACGGATAACGCAACAATAGAGGATTAGAGGTTTGACTCGGATACGAGAAGATCGGTAATTTCACTAAACTTACGCCCGCTCAGGGGATTCCAAGATTTCCCACGGTTGCTCGAAAAAGTTTCATTCTTTAAAGCTCGTTCCCTGGAACCAAGGGTACTAACTATTGTTCGGAATTTTTTTCCGCCAGGCATCCGGGGACCACATTCCTACCGCGCCTCCGCAAGTCGCACCGCAACCGGAATACGTGCCTCTGCCGCAATACAATTCCCCGGAATATCAGCAACAACAGACAACAGGGCCGTTCAACTTCGAGTACCGTCCAGAATATGGCGAGCTGTACCGACCACCGCCTCATTTGGTGCCGCAAACGGTGTTCTCCTCTCAGCCGCAGTTTCCAGCCCAGCAATTAGGGCACCAGCAACGGTACGGTCCCGAGCCATCGCCCCAGCCGCCGCAGTACCAATCTCAGCCGTTCCAACCCGAGGCCACCCATCGGCAACAAACTCCGTCCCAGCCGAGATTGCTGCCCCAGTACAACTCCATCGCTACCCCGACACCGCACAGATTCTATCCCACCGGTAAACTCGATTTCAATAGAACCCCGGATGGCTTCTCCTACACCTTCAGTAAGCAGAAATAATCGCGAGGAGACGACCACGAAGTTCAGCAACGAGGAAGTCGATTCCCCTGCGCGCCATTGGAACCCCGAGTCGACGCCTTGAACAGTTTGTCAACCGCAAAATGTACGAATAAAGTCACGGTGGTCTTTGAATAAGAGTCGCGGAGCTTGAACCACTCCTGGGAGTTTTGCAAATCCTTCGTCACCTCCGGTAGGTGTTGAGGGGACGTGGCGGTAAAGGTAACGAGGTGGTTTGGAGCCCAACAATGGGGACAGTGGGCGTCGAAATTGCCGCACTCCGGTACTGCGTTTGTGTGAACGTTCGATCGAGGTGATATAGAATGGATAAATTGTATAAATGAAGAAATGTGGTTTCGGAAGGTGAATTTCAGGCTTTGGGCCGGAGTCTCGCAATAAGAAGAGGTTCCTTGGATTAGGCTTTCATTATTTTCTGGTTAATTCGTCCAGAATTTAGGGAAGGGTTAGAATATCTTCTCTATGATTTAGAATGGAAGGAACCCGAAAGAAAGGATCGGCAGCAATTTGCCAGGACGCGTGCTCACGACAACGGGTGAAAATGATCCCAGGCACATTTTCCATGGTTGGCGGCACGTATCACGGGCGGGACTTCCCTCTGGTGCAATCCAGCACCCCAGGGGTCAAGTTACTTTCATCTCGTAACCTTTGGAACCTCGCTTCGTGATGCAACGTTACGGCATCGGCAATTCTAGAATCTCGAGACCATCGCGAATCCTGCCGATCGGCCAATCAGGGGGAAAACAAAGAGGCAATTTTCTTTCTCTCCGACTCGGCAATGGCGTAGCGCCATGAGAACGCGAACGATTCCGGAACGTAAAATCAACGTATAATACCTGAGAAACGCGCCTCACGGGCTGAAGAAATTTATTTCGCATTAAAGTGATCATCGGTACATGGTTAATGCTTCTAATGACGCAAAACCGAAAGGCCGATTTAATTGCGGCGCGATCCGGCGTATTCCCTACAGCATCTTGAAATATTCGCGTAATTACACGTAATTACCCTACATCGATCGACTTCTTAAGAACGCAATGTCTTTGATAAATCCAATTCTAAAAGATCATCAACGTCTAACTGGATATTTAGAGTTGAGAAAGTACTAAGATAGAATTAATTTTCACCATCGGGCATAAATGCAGATGATCGCTGATGTTATTTGTAGGGAGAGCCGATACCTGAGGGCCGATCATTAGTTATTGGGTACGAATCGAAAAGTACCACTTTTTTCTACTCGTAGCAGTACAAAGATTCTAGCGATCCCCAACGCAACTAAACAAAACTGTGCAAAAAAACTGACCAAAACTATTAAACAACTTGAATGTCAGATTTTTGTATCCTAATATTATATTTCATCAATTTTAATTTCTATCTTAAATTACGGAGTTCAGTAGGAATAATTAAATCATTGAAAACTGTAGTTAAAGAAAAAAAACAACTAACGAAATGTACAGATACTTAAAGTAAAGTTCTTCTAACTTCTTGAATCTTACAACTTATTATTGTTTAACACATTTCTTGAGTTCTAGAACTACATCCCTAAATATAAATTTACGTCAAAAGGGTTTGTGGGATTTTGAAGAAACTTTACTTCATTCCATCACAAGGAGAGCAAATATTAGCAAACCATTTATTCAAATTTCAATAAATGGTATAACTTAAAGATTCTTGCTCAAAACACCATGGAATATCACGGGGCTCAAAGCTTTTTCAGTAATTGAAACTAACATACATGAATACCTCATTAATATAATGGAATAATTTGACGTGCTATGAAAAACTTGTTAATGCACAAAATAACTTTTAACCCTTACGATGTAATGTCGAGACTGACTCAACAATTACAAGACGATTTAAGAAACTCGGACCGCAAAGGGTTAAAAGTCAAAATATCCTACGTTTCTCCAGCAATTTCCTACAGCTTGCGAAAATAGAAGTAGACGCTTCAAAACAAAAATACAGTTACTTAAACTCAGAATAAAAATTTCTTATAGTTCGATGCCCATGATTCGTCCGATTGTCGATTGTCGCCATTGTCGATTTTATAGACTGACGTACACGCCCACACATAACAATTACATTCGGGTCTCTTTTTGGCAATAAATATCCAAATTACCTCTTTACTCAACCTGACGATCGTCGTTTCCAAAATCCAAACTTCGTTTTTAATTTTTACTCGCTATTGCAATATGCGACGCGAGGAACTCCTTTCGGAGAGGAACTTTAATTAGACATGTTCCGTGTAGGGAAAAATTTTCTTTCTCCTCCCAGCGACGCAAGAACGCGAGCAAACGTCGATTTTAGGAGGAAAGAGTCTGACCGCGGCCGATTGGAAGCTCGTGACCGGATTCTTAATGCGAGAGCGGCAACTACGACAAGGCGAGCCACCTTCGAGGGCTCCGTACAGGAACTCGACACAAAGGACGTTACGGAGAGCTCCGGGGCTACCGTTAAAAAGAACCTCCACTTTTTCCTATCCAAGTCGCGGACTCTTTCATTTTACCGACGATGACTCAAACCCTGAAGGAACTCTGACGCAGGCAGTTCAAAATCTAGGCCGGAGTAGGACACGCGTCCTCATATGGGGATGTGAACTCTGAACATAGTTGTCTGCACATAAGTGTATCATAACATACGACGTAGGGTCGTTAAATTGACCGATAAAATTGGGGCGTGCCCGCCACGCGCAATTCATGTACTGAAAAAAATTCCCATGTGAATTTACACCCTAGATCATTGGTTATTTTGATGCTACGATTAATACCATTAAAATTACATTGTCTGGGTAATATCACATTTGGCATCTAAATTTACACAAAGAATGTATCGTAGGCGCACTTTTGATATGTAAACATAAACTGTAATATTACATATAAAGTGTAATTGTACATGTAAAATGTATAATTGCTCTACAAATTGCAAATTTGATGTATAATCTAATCGGTGATAATATCGATGGGCCTCATATGTTAGCCCAGACGTACAGTTATGAAAACATATTCTACATGAAAACACAACCATAATTGTAAGACACTTTCCTGTGTCGGTACTTACTTCTTTCACGTCAATTTGATAGTACTAAACTGAGGCAAGTCAGCTCCGGAGATTACTTGAATCTTCAAAGGCCAAACGTCTACAATAACTAATGATGCGCCACGGGGCGTCGTCTATACACGTTTAACAATTTAGTTACTATTAATTTTTTAAAGTAACTATTAGTAACTAATAGTAACACGTTTCGACGCGTTTAGCATTATTCTCAAACGAGAATCCACATGGGATCACGTGATTGAATTTATACGATTTGATTGGCTAATTGTAAGTTTACATCATGTACAGTTTACCTGGGTAAAAATACGTTGCTGGCAACGTATATTTATACGCATCAATATGTAAATTTACTACGTAACCTGTGCATTGACATCCATGGTAAAGGTCTTACATGTCATAAAAAAATTACAGTGTAATGTTACGTTTAATTCAAGTAAAAATGCACTAATGCAGTAAATATACAATATCACCGATATTCATACATTTTCTAGGCTATAATTTTTTCATTTTACGTTTTTTTATGTAAAAATTCAGTTATGTAGGGTGTAAAAATGTATGTAAATTTCCATCGTTTTTTTCCAGGGGGAGAAACGTCTCTTTCTAGTTTTATTTCCCTCCTACAGTAAAAAGCACAAAGTAATATAAGAAGATTTAATAATGTATGTTGAAACTGGCCATACTTTTCAGGTTCAAGATTTTCGGATTTTCGCTAATGTAATGCGGAGCGCCTAAAACATTGCAATTAACAATGATCATCTACATCATGATCAACAACATTAGCATGTGTCCGCTAGTCCGTATGACATTAAAAACATCATATTCTGTATAACATGTACGGATTATCGTTGCACGTTGCATACCTTTGTTGGAAAATTTAAAGCGTTTTACATAGATAAAACAAGGTTTTAGTTACGAAGTATCGTAGTTCCTCCATTTTCCGCGAGTAGCACTCGCATCGTTAAATTAGCGAAAATCCGAAATTCTTGAACTCGTAGCCACAGATATCGTTAGCCCAGTGGAATAACAAGAGTTGACGATAACGATAGCTGTTGTTACGAATTATAGAATAGATCTACTGGATCCCCATTTGAGGCTACCTTTCGTAGAACTCCCGTTCACGTAAATTCTTTTAATACCAAGACGCAAATATGAATTTAAATAATAATTAACTGCAAAGAAAGAGAAAATAGCGTTTCGTTTTCCGAAATGGGCCCTTTTCATAACATAAGTAAGTTTCACTTGCAAAGGGAAATCTTTGAAAAGCCTTGGAATTACTTCAGAATTTTTCTGGGGTTGTTTCGAGCGTCCTCTTCGGGCTGCTCCTCGGGAACGTCATCAACGGATATGGGCGACGCAGTTTCGCTGTTTTTCCGTTATGTCACGGAAGTGAAATAACTCCGTCGAGGACGCATTGTTCATCGGCCTTCGCCATAAAGGGTATAGTCTTCGGCGAGTTCACGCGGCGAGGAGTATAGCACGGCCTTGTGACATTTTTTCAGGGCGTGCAATGAACCCACAAGGTCAGTGGCAAGTGCGAGAACCTTTCAAGGATCGGACTGGTTTTCCCTGAAGAAGCAGTTCGATATTATCCGTCTCGTTGCGGGCTGAAGAGGAGGCTGAAGAGGAGGCTGAAGCTTGTCTTCGAAGCTTTAACGAGCGGGGCGACGTCTCGTGATATACATTCCTGTTAAGTCGGAATCGCGTTTACCATCTTCGTAAAGCCTGATGAGTTCGCGGGCGTCACCGAGTAGGTGTAATAATTTCGTGTAATTCACGAGTACGCGAAGAAAAAAATACGAGCCTTCTCGGCTACCGCGGATTCGTCTAATATTCTCAGGACATCCAGCTAACAATTATACAACACGGTGCTTAAACTTTGTCTTTTATCTTCATCTTCAAGATATGCAACAAAAATCATTACGACCAGGATGATCATCGAAGCGAACAAGCTCCAATAAACACAAAATGGTGGAGTGCACGTTGAGAAATGGGGTAAAACCGTTGACAATAATCGTATAAAATGTATTGTAAAAAATGAATTTTACCCGTTCCAATGCCCGCTCTTTCCATGGCAGATTCAACGTTGACGTAACGTATATTCTACGTTTATTAACCTGTCGTTTTAGTCGTGTAACATGAATTTGAACGTAATCTGTCGGTAAAGTAATCGTTCATAATCGTTCACTATATATTTAAATAACGTTAAAACGTTACGTTAAAGTATACGTTTCTTCTTGGCTAGGGACAAACGCATTGGAAACTTAATACGCAAGATCAACGTTTCGTATAAATGTATATTTAACGTAGAGAAAAAACCATGGGTAGATAAACGTTTAATTTTTACTCCTACCGCCTTATTTCCATTAGTTTTACGCGTATAAAACGTGAATTCCACAACTTTGTATTTATCGGGGCAGAATCATCATCGCTCGTCGCAGTCCTTCCAAGAAACGCAAGATTCACTCGTCGGTATACAATTTTACTGTTTATTTATAAAGGTATAGTGAGTATACATAGTGTATTATGATTACGGCAGTAATATACTGACTCTGGTTAGCTGCATGTGACATCAACGGTATAAAAGTAGTTGAAAAACAGCTGCTAGAGGCAGTGGCATCGAATATTCACACCTGACAACGAAAGAGAAACGATACCGGAACTTCCTATCCTAACTTATTTATACGTGTCTCATGCCAACGTGCCTCCCAACACGTATGTACCTTGAACTTATGTAACTAAAGTCGATTAAATCCCAGAGAGAAGGCACTATATGCGTTTGTCGAGTACAAGGGCCCAAACGTTTTCGCAACGTTTGGTGACGAGATCCAGAGACAAGTGCGTCTGCCGTTTGCGCAGTCTATTAATCAATGTCGAAGATCGAACGGAAGAAAAGAAGCAAATGCAGCATCGAGTCTTAAGAGACGAACGGATCGTTGCCGTCCAGTTGATTATTGGCGTGAGAACAGAAGATCGTTTAGATTTCCCTTCATGCCAGATCCTCGGCCAAAAGTCTCCAAAAGTATCATACGAGTAACATGCCGTTGGGCTGCTCGAGTTACCGACGAGGTCGAGGTAATTGAGGTAATCAGTCGTACTATGTACATCCGAAAATCCACGTGATTAAAATTTGATTGCACTTTCTATACACTAGAACTTCTCTTCCGGTTGACGAGCGGTGCACCTTCGCTCGAGTCATCGTACATGATCGGTGACACTGGTCGAACTCGTCCCCCTCGAGTCACTTCCTCGCTGAGTTCTGCCAGAAATTTATACATTAACTCGTAAACGCAGTCTTAGAGTTTAACGCGCCTTCGTCCTCCGGACAAGGAAACGGCGTCACGAGCGTGCAGACAAAGTGCAAAGGAAGTACGATTTCGAGAGAAGAAACTAAATCACGTGTTGAGACGTTTAGGAGTGCTAACATTTGGTGTACCAACGCTTGGTATACTAGCCAGGATGCTCATCGAGTCCCACCTTCGTCATCTACAATTATCCTGCTTTTGCTACGAGCCGATTTTCTTCTAATGCATTAATTAAAACTGATTACAAAAAATCACATGTCGCCTACCCATCGGTAGGCAACGACGAAAGCACGCTCTCGCGTAAAAATAAATAAGTAAAACGGAGATGGAACTATTTGTCGTTTCAAAATCCGTTCTGTGATGAACTAACGTGGAACGCGAAATACCAAGGTGGCGTCAACCTTATAAATCTACCGGTGCACGTTACGTGCCGATCACACGTAGAGACACCGAAATTCGCACAATCTAAGATACGGACCGAAGGCGTAACAAGGATCAGGAATCCTGCGTAACTCTTCGTAGCGCGACCTCGCTCGAGGCAAACTCATGTTGCGCGTGAACATTCAATTAACCTATGTAAGAAAATCTTTAGTAGCCATTGAGATGCGCCGAACTGTCAGTCGGTTTTCCATCGAGCTATAGCTCGTTCAGAACTGAAGCCCGGGACAAAAATTGTACGTGAGACAGGAGGCACGGCAATTCAAACTTCTTAGCACGGTCTAATGTTATTCAGAATCCTAGCCTAAGGTGACAAGAGGGAGTAAGCATTGTATAAGCACGATCTACGCATGTTACAGGAAGATATAGTTTGTTCGCAATGCAATTCTTAATCGTTCCCACCGTTTCGGGCGTTTCTCGAGTATTGCTAGAAAAATAAACGCCCCCAGCGGTGTCCTATAGTCTGCGTCAATTGAGTGATACGAGCTCGAGATGACGTGCGCTTACGTTACTCTTTCCCGGGTTAAGCACATCTCGATGTTTCAGGTACCTTAAATGGCTTCAAGAGTGCTATTGATTGATACGGTCCAATATCGATCGATCGGATATTGGACTGAAATCAGCACCGTAAACATTGACAATTTATCGCTTGCATGATGAACGAACGGTAATTTCGAATAAAAAACAGGGATAAACACGAGCCTTGAACGAGTTACAGTACCTTTAGCGCAGTCTAGTCGGCGGCGTCGACGCCATCGTGTCAAAAATTCACGTATAACTCGTTGCGCCCCGCGTCAAGCTAGTTAAAGTCCTTAATCGGCTGAGGAATCTTAAAGTAAGACGACTAAATTCGAATTAAAACGTCGCAATGAGCTGTTCTCTGAAGATGTTCTACAGACCGTAGCAAGAGAGTGGTAGAGCAGCATTGTGAACAAACCTGTACACTGATAGCCAATACGGCTTGGGAAGCTGGTTATGTAGGAACTTACGCTAACGGATGATTAGATACAGACGCGATAACTCTGTATGTTTTACAATATCACGGCGGTATCTAACATTGTTCCAAGGTGAGAGGACTTATTGAACGAACAAAGGATACGCACCGACGCCGATACGCACGCAAGAGCCAGGTTACGTATAGCAATCTAAACGTATTTCTCCACCGTTAAGTTGCATATCTGTCTAACTATTGTGACTTAATATGCGACAAGTTCTGACAATCGGTAAGTTTTCGATACACGCCCGCTTACCTTTCACGCATAATCCGACGAGTCGTATACACGGTAGACGATTCGTCTCATTCACATGTCGTAGACGCATGAACAAAAAAACCGGTCAACTTGACCATGCGAGCATATTGCATTAAACAAAAACAAAAAAAAAACAAAAAACTGTACACGGGGTTACAGTGATTTATTACATGCAAAGTAAGAGAGCAAACAGATTGTCGTATCGCTGCGTACCCTCTGCCGATAAGTCGACATGACATTACGATCACCAATACGTATACCCACGTAACGTAACCCCGCCGGAAAAAGGAAGGCTTGGACGACAGCGACATTCGGCATTAACGATTAGACGGGGCCTAGCGTCGCTTCGGAATCTCTAAAAAGAAAAAAAAAAAGAAATCCACCAGCGGCAGGATCCCCTCATTTACGGCGATAACCAAATCGGAATTGTCGCGTCCAAGTGCTATCCATCGTCCTGCCTCCTTTCCCTCCGGGGACGATAGAGTCCGCGGTTAGAGTCGAGAAGTTGTACTATGGTAAGACACAGATCGACTGCAAGTAATGACTCGACGGGAGGTTCTAGCTGCAGAGTCCCGAGGGATCAACCAACCCGCGGGCAATGAGTTCCGCCGTGGCGGGATCCTGCTTCGAGCTCGAGTGCTGCGATGTCGTCTGTTGAGCATGGGGCTCGAAATGCGAACGAACATGGAACATGAACTCAGCCTTATCCGTGAAGTCGGTGCGGCACATCAGGCAGAAGTGCCTCTCCGAGGCGTAGGGCTGGGGCGGTGCCGTGGATCCAGGGAAATAAGCGGCCGCATGCTGCGGTGGCGCCGATGCCTCTAAATGGGATCTGAAAGCACACGGACTCCAATCATCGGCATCGTCGGAGTGTCCTAACCGAGGCATCTCTATATCCACCCGGGAGGGCCGTTCCTCTTGTCGATTAACCGATATACATGGCATCACGAACCTCGCATGCTGCATCCACTCCTCCCTCGTCGACAGTGCTCGCCCGCAGAGCTCGCAAGCCCAACTAACCGGCTCCTCTTTTGGTTTCTGCAGGGTATCCTGCCTCGATTGTTGCTGCTGCTGTTGTTGCTGCTGCTGCTGCTGCTGTTGCTGCTGCTGGTCGGTGCTCGGCGCGCTAGGTGTGGAGAGCGGGGTCACCCCGGGCCTGTGCCTGAGCTTATTCATATGTATAACCAATTTATCACGCCGAGCAAACGCTTTGCCTGTAACGGGAAAAGACAATGCGGTGCCGTCTCGAACGCTAATCCCAGGTTATACGGACTGCAATGCACCCACCACAGACTTCGCAGGAGTAGGGCTTTTCGCCCGTGTGTATGCGCATGTGAATGACGAGCTTGTCCTTGCGGGCAAGTCCCTTTCCACAAACCGTGCAGGCGAAGGCCTTCGTCGTGGGCTCTCCGGTGTTGGTCGCCTTAGAGACCGAGCCAGGTCGAATTCCCACGGTATTCGCGGTGCGCAGCGGCTGGTTCACGCCGGGACCTCTTCCGCTGCCGAACTGTTGGTCCGCGGCGCTAGGAAACGCGGGCATGACCCCGCCGGGGCGCATCGCCGCCGAGTAATCCGGCGACCTGGAAGAACGGCCCACATCAACGTCCGCGTTCACCGTCCAAGGAAAACGAGCTCCTTACAATCGATACATGCCATGTGCCGATGGATCGGAGGACGCGAACCCCGTCGTCGTATCCGAGGCCATCGTCCGGCAACGTAAACGTAGGATTTGGAGGCTGAGGTGCCGTGGGTGGACCGGGACCTGCCAACCTTGCCTGGGCCGCTTGTTGAGCCATGTGTTGTTGCACCGCCGCATGGGCTACCGCATGCGCCTCCGCGTACGCCGATCGCTGCTGCTGCCCGCTAGACATCTTGTCCTTCTCCCCTCCCTGCAAATTTCAGAATAATTGTATCCGTCATTGTCTAAGGCAAACGTTCAGCCCAGGAAGAATTCCAATTTCATCCGTTTTTATTTTATTTCTGCGGGCGCAAATTGTTCGACTATTTCAGAACTCGTTAAACGTATCGAGGCCATTCTGGCCGCACATTCGAGTATCACATCCAGGGAGTATGACCTTTCCGCGGGATTAATCCAGCCTAATGGGGATCAAGACGGTCGTGGTTAATCGTACTTCGAGTTTTGAATGCGCCTCCCACGAAAGCTCCGAAATCGACGACTGAAAATAGTAACTTTGCAGTTGTAAAAGTGCCAAATGCACAATCACCACGAGTTGAATGACCCAGATCCTCCTCTATCGCCGTAGCGTCGATCCAATAACAAGCGTGACGTGACCATTGATAAATGACTACGCGAGTAGATAATGTTCTCCCACAGCACTCGGAGATCCAAGTGAGCTTTCCTTCGTTTACATTTAACGTTGCAAGATCTACGTACCTAACCAATCCGAATTGAAATTTCAGTTTTAATTTGAACCTGCGTAACTAAAGTAAGTTAAGTCCTGTTTTGGTTTATTTCACCCTTTAGTTCCTACTTTCGATTTCGTACGTCCTACATAATACCGACAAAGTTCTACATTAAGCTTATAAATGAATAAAATGGAAATATCTGCCACTTTCAAGGTTTTAAGTAGGATCTCAATTGTATGCAAGTTACCTTTCTTTATAAACCCATTTAAGGTGACGTGAAAGTGGCGTTAAAGAGGTCATATTTATTGAACTTTTCTCCAAACTAGGTGCACCGAATCATTTGAAACTTCAGCACGTGATTATGAAGGCTCTAAGGAAGAACGCGATGCTCGTGAAATTTTATTTTTCATAAAAAAATATGATCTTGGTTCGAGTCTAGGACAAGTAAAAAAAAAAAGTGTATTCGAAAACTAATATTTCACGAGCATCGCATTCTTCGTTAGGACCTCCAAATATATAGCTGAAGTTTCAAATGATTCGGTGCACTCAGTTTGCAGAAAAGTTTTACAAATATTTTTACATTTTGATGAATATGCTATTCATGACCCTTTCATGTCACCTTAAGGCCTCCAATTACAGATTCTAAATAAGGACAAAATTTCGACTCGAGAAGCCAGTTCAAATGGACAGCGAGAGATCGAACAAATCGGGTTTGGTCAAACGAGATCATTTCTCTCTCTGCAAGGTAAATGCGTCCGTGTATCTCTTCGTGGCTCGAAAATGAAAAATTCTCGGGAATCACTACCGAAGAGTCGAAACGTTTACGTAAGATGGAGCATCGCTAGTCCTTCAGGCTCGGTCCACGAAGTCGACTGCTCTTAGTACCGAGAGTATCGATTTCAAACGTTCCGGCTGCCTCCTTTTTTTCCTTTTCCGACGCACGACGGCGTACGCTTTCCCTGCGTTGCCGCTCTTCGAGGGCGATCGGTCGTTTCGATTGCGGGATCGATCCTTCCAGGACCGACTGGAAACGGAACAAAAGGTTCTCACCTCTCTCGTGTACGAGTCAGAAAAAAAGATGGTTTTAAAGTATACAACAGCGAGCACCGGCAACGCTTTCTTTCCTTCGATCCTCAAAGTCACTCAACAAAAACCGATAACAACCGAGGAGGATTCGGCCGATAACGAGCAGTTGACAGCAAAAGGGGTGGCCTTTCGTGAAGTTCCAACGACTCCGAATCAAAGATGGGTGAACAAAGATCCGGTGAACCAGCACTTCGGCTCGGCAATTACGAAGAGTGCGAGTAAATCATGAAATTGTCACGTCAGAGGTCAACACTTAGAGATTTCCTCCAGAAATCGGTAACGGAACTGCATCTCTCTCCGCGTCCGACGAATCCCGAGGAAGATTCAACGAGCAGTTGAGAGCATCCACGGACCCAACGATAACCTGCCCAGGCCAACCACCAAAGGCGAGTCCTATCAAACGGGAATTTTTCCGCCCTGCTTCCATGCTCGCGTGGACAAAGAATGATCTTCGATAAATACACCGACCGGCTTCGGCTGCTCGATCCACCTGCACTATTTCCAAAGTTGACCCGATCACCCGACTCCACTCGACTCTTCTCACCTCGTTGCCCTGGAAAGAGCGAAATCCAGCTGACCCTTCCAGCCGTGGGCATAAATCACGAGGACAAAGGTCGCCCCCAAAACCCGAAGGTCATCTATCGATCCCGATCGAACCGATTCCCGAAAACCGGACACTCGCGCCACCGAATCGCGCGACCCAGCAACCGAATTGTCCCTCAAACGGGCCCCACCAGGGACGGCGGATCTCGAGGATTCGGTCCGGGCTGGGTCACGGTCATGGTCGGGCCGCGAAAACTCCCCGAGGGGACCTCCTCCTGCGTGGAATCCGGCGCGTCGGACGCGAGATCACTCGGCCATTGTCCACGGAGCTCGTTTGTCGACGGACTGCCCTTGGGCGAGTCGGGCACGAACCCGGTCCAGCCCGGGTAGGTCCAGCTGGTCGAAATCCGGTCTCGATGGGTGTCGAGGGTCCAGCGAAGCGAACGCAGTCTCGGAGCGGGCTCAAAGGCGAGATCCAAGTCGAGAGCGGCGCGCCCGGCCCCGTCCAAATCCAGTGGCGGATAGATCCGAATAGGTCCCGAGAGGTCCCAAAAGGTCCCGAAAGGTCCCAGCAGCGCGTCGCGCGGTCACAGGCCGGCGAGACGTCCGCCTCGGCTTCCGATCGCTGCGGGCCGTCCCGGCGTGCCTCGCGCTACCGTCCCGTCTCGTCGCGTCGAGTCTCGACGGCGATCGAGCGGTGGCGGAGAGCGCACGAAAAAGGGAGCAAAAAAGGAGGCCGAAGAAAGCGAATCGCATTGGTTCCCTCTCCCGGGCCTGGGAGAGCGAGCTCGCAGGGCGCGCTGGGCGCGCACACGCTCCTCTAGCCAGCGGCGTAACCTAGCCGGCGACCGACGCCGCCGTAACCTTCGTCCCAGGGGACGAGTCGGGCCCGCTCTTCGAGTTTTCGAGTTTTCGGGTCTTCCAGTCTTCCAGTCTTCGAGTCTTCGACCGCGACTACCGCGGAGGACCCACTCGGGGAGCGCGCCGCGGAGGCCCGCTCTCGACTTCCGGGCCAGGTGGGACTCGGTGCCTCGGGGACTCCGGGACGCGATTCGGGCCGGCACCCGCGGGAACTAGGCTCGCTCGTGTGGCGGACGCCGCGCGACACCCCGTGGGGCTCGAGGGGGAGAGGGGGAAGAGGCGGAGGGGCGCGCCACCCACCGGGGGTGGAGGAAGAGCGCTCTTAGGCGGGCGGGAAGGAGGGGGAGGAGAGAGTTACGAGCACGAGCGCGCGAGACGCAGCGGCGTCGCCGGGTGCCCCGCGTGCCCCGACGGTGGCGGCGCTCCCGGCGCTCCCGGCGCGAGGTGCGTCGGCCCGCTGACCTTGACACTGACATTGAGCAGGGGAGCGGGAAGGGGCGGCACGCGCGGCCGAACCCGAAGTGTCCCTTCCGAGCAGGGACTGGCGTTATTCTCCTCGCGCCGATCATCCCGCGGCTCTCCGTCCTAATCACTCGGCCCGTTATCGCCCGCGAGCTATTAAGCGGAGTCGAGCGACCGCTCCGTTCCTCCGCGGGTGACGAACGGCCCCGTCTATGGAGACCCGCGGTTCGGGATTTTGACCTCGAAGACTCCGCTGTCGCCTTGAACGCGGAAATTTCAGCTTTATTCGGAAGATAGGAAACGATGATCTATTTTCGCCGCGTGTGGTTCACCGAGACCTGGAAGTTCTCGACGCAGCTTCTCTTTTCGTAACCCTGCCATTTTTTAACGTAAACTTCTTACTTCACGGTACCTAACGTAATTCAGCGTATTAGGCAGTGGGAGCGTAACGAAAAGCGAAACGCTTATTTATTTTATCTTTTCTTAAGATTGGTTACCGTCTATATTCGTCTTAGAATGTCGGTATCGGGACAATTTGCGTAGACGCGCTCGTTAACCTTCGTGCGTTGGTCCTTCGATTAATTATTGACATTTAAAGTTAAAAAAAAAGAAAAATTAGTTTCGCTTCAAATGCGCGGGCCGAACACGTATTCATTTTTTATAGTCGTGTTCCGACTCCTCCGCCTACGGTTACGGGTCGCCGCGACTTTCTTACGTTTGTTGGAAACGTCGATACTCTGTCGGACCAATCGAGCGACGGTATAAGAGTTGAGGAAATTCCCGTTGTCCCCGAGGATCCTCGAGTTGCAGCATCCGCGAGGATTTCGCTCCGATACAAGGTGGGCCCGCTCAGAGGATGTTGATTAGGACCTCGGAGGTTATCCTCGTATGTGCCAATTCGTGAGACCCCCAAGGGCCCATTTCTGTCGCAGATTCTATCTTGCAATAGCCCCAGCGAGCCCTCACGAGGCCCATTCTTGACCCCAACGATCCATCGCCCGTCCAGCCGGTAGAATAACATCTTAACGAAATCTAAATAAATTCGAATTCAATAAGGGCCATTTTCTAAAAAAGGGGTCTCAACCATGTATAAAATTCCTTAAGAGGATGCCGAACCTTTCTACCATTGACCGACTGAAAGACGATAAACGAATTCACAAAAAGAGCACTTTTCTTTCGACTAAATGAGAATAATTTTTTAGAGTCATTGATAAGTACCGATCCAAATTATATTGAAATCGATAACAAAAAAAGAGTAGATTCCGTTACCACCCAATCCGTCCCCAGCAACAAATTTGTATTCACATAAAAGCATCTGACATCTGCTTGCCCTTGAATAAAACGACAACGATAAATCGATAATATATCACTTCCAAATAATTTAGAAACGCAAAAATAAATATCGTCTACAATGTTGTTTTACTCATGTCATTCGTACATGAAAACTCTACAAAGAAAAGACAGAACAGTATTAAATTCAGTGATCAATACAAATCGTGAAATAATATCCTTCTGATACAATAAATTTGCTGTGATGTAATCGATCAACGGGATGAAAAAAAAAAAAATCTTACAGTATTTCATGAATGGTTGTTAACAATTTGCCCGAACTCGTTGAATTCCAACACGACATAGGCAAAAGTAGTTAATCGCGTTGTCTGCAGACCGCGCGTGTGCACGCTTCCAAATGTTGTGTTGGAACTCCGGACAATAAACAATGCTGCTGCCTCTTTTTGTTCCCTTATCCAAATGGCGCTCGGATCAATTCGATCCTTTCTGTCAGCCTCAACATCCCCTTAGTTCTACATGCGCTAAAGTAAAAAGCGACCACGGTCGCCAATTCGGAAGACCCGCCCGTGGAAAGATTGCAGCGAGTGAACGGAGAGGTGGCGGGTCGATTAGGGCCATATCGCATACGCCTTCGTCGCCTAAGCCCTCTCGGCGGTGCGAGGGGCCCCACGGGGCCCGGCAAGGCCCGGCGAGGCGCGACCGTGGCGCCCCTGGCGGCGGCGCGCGCAGTCCCATGGGGCCCGGAGGGTGGGGGGAGAACAGGTTTCCGAGGGCCCAAAGACGCGCGGGGCCTTAACGCACCGCGGCACCTGTGCCCGGCAGGATCGACGGATCGCGGGGTCGCTGGTGGGGGCAGGCCGCGACACCGGCCGCGCAGGGGGAGCGACGGAGACCGGCAGAGAAGCCAGGGCTGGGGAGGGAGCGAGAGAGCGACAGAGGGAGAGAGGGAGAGAGGGCGAGACGAGACGGCTAAGAAAGAGAGGGGACCGACTTTCGCTTTCCGCGCCCGACGCAGGGCCGTCGCGCCGATCAATAACGGCGCCGCGACGGCTACGCTTCTCGCCCCGGCGCCCAACGCGCGAGGGTGGAATTATTGAGATCGTGCCAGGCTGCCGGATCGAGCCGGCCTGGAGGGGAAAGAATCGGGAAACCCTCGTCGCCGATCAGCGATGTCCCGAGAGCAGCCGTCGAGCCGCGGGGGCCGGAACTTCCGAATTTAGGAGACCTCGAGAGACCGGGGAAAGCTTTCTCAGACTTGCGCCAACTCCGCGTCTGAGAGCCCTCGTGGTTAAAGGGACCCCGCGGAAGCAGCCGTCGCGTTAAGAGGGTCTTAAAGGAGTCCGGTTTTTTCTTATCAGAATTAGTTTTCTTATTAGAAGAGGAGTCACCGGAGGTGGTCGTCGAACCTTGATTTGCGATGGCCAAAAAATTAAATCGAAATACGGCATAAGGGCGTTGGGCTAATTCGTAGATCGGCTGATTTTGCAAGTACGTTTAATGCTGAAAATTTACCTGACTGGTGACGGAACTCGTGAGGTGTTTCAGGCTGTCCGCGTAATTCTTCAGTACCGTGTCAGTGGTCATGCAGCTCACTCTAAACTCGTAAAACATATCTAACTTGTAGACACACCTTTGGCAAATATTTTTCGGTAATGCATCCTCCTTGGTTATCTGTCGAAAGAAATTGCATCGTTTTTAATTCCGTTGATTTCCGCCCGAGGAAAATGGGGAAAGGGTGTTCTAGATATTTAACCGCGTATAGATTCCGAATTAATATCGGGTGGCTGGTTACGTTCCTGTAACGTCAATTTCGTATCAGGAATTTCCCGGGCCGCGAATATGCCCGACATCAGCAAGGACGAGCTTCGTTTAACGAAACATGTATATGCATATTATTAAACGTGTTATTTATTATCAGTCGCCCTGCTTGAAAATAAAAGTTTCTGCAAATTGGCGAGAAACGGTGTTACTTTTCGTTAGTACGCCAATTCGCCGCTGCAATGCGCCACGATACAAACGCATGTAGGACGCCGAGAACGAAACACGAGTGTGCTAACTGCGATATTACATCATTCCGCAGTATTCTAAAACACATTACAGTTATATTGACCAAATTATCCACTTATAAGTATAATATTGGAAGAATTATAGAATTAATTTCTATGAATTTAGAATTATTCAAACCATTTAACGATAATAAACGGAGAATATAAAATAACAATAGTTACTTCATTCATTTATCTCACAGTTCAATGAAATAACAATTACGCAGATAACGATTCTTATATTATTATCCTTGCATGTTCTGGATGCATTGCATTATTAAAATTGAAGAAATTAAAAGTACATGCCAAGCATTAAGAAACCATTTTACATAGAATATGTAGAATAATATAAGGCACAAGTTTACTAAAAAAAAATTATTAAGCAAGAAAGGCCGAGTATGCATAGAACTACGTTGTCACTTAAGTAAATAATTTTATAGCTCCTCATTCATGTCGTTTAGTATTATTGGCCATTCAATGCTGCCTTGAAGCAGTCATCAATGTAGCTATAACTGCTGCAGTTAACTATAAAGCTTTACAGCAAGGCTTAATAAATACGATCATTGCACCGTTAACATATGTACATTCCCTCCCAAGGGCCTATTATTAATAAATAATACCCTTTGGCATGGTTAATCCATGTTACATGTTAACATGCGACTATCGTAATCAAACAAATTTCTGAGAAGCATATCGGAGCAGCGATTTACGTAAAATGTTAAAATTTGAAATAATGACACGATAGTAAAACAAACCATATCCAATCTATCTGTTACCCGCTTTTATAGTGATATCTTGAATATTATAAAACTCAATAACTCTTCCCTCTAATACATAGCATCTAAAAAGGTCACCAGCTTTAATGAAAGCTGGAAAATGAACTCACCACAGCAGGGATGCAGGAACGTATTTTGAATAGTAATTGCCTCTGTTCGCCCTCCTTATCGAATATCTGCAGGTGATGATTGCTTTTCAGGGAGCAGAGCCTGCATAGCTCGGAGAAGTTAAAATCCTCGTTCATTGTCATTGTTTCGCGTGGGCAAACTCCGACTTCTGTTAGGTTATACCGCACGCTAACTCTCGCGTCAGTCCACGCCACAAAAGGAAGAGTCGCCAAAGGATCGTTTAGAAAGATTTGCGAAAAGACTCGCCGGCGATCAACCAAAACTTACAGGGATTCCGCTAAACAGGCTACGCGAATTGGGGAAAAGAAACTATGCTTAGGAATCAAAGCGGTTAAACGCCGCCATTGCTGGCTTCCTTTTTACTCCGTTGCAGTTAAGACTTTCGTCAATCCATGAAATTCAGCGACGTATTAAGTGTCGCCGTCTAGCGGAGCTTCTCCAAAATACATAACCCTTCTGTTGGTAAAGTAGAATTCTACGTAGCCATGCAGAAACTGCGATAAAATAACAGCGTTTTAATTTATTAAATGCAATTATGAAATTTTAATCGCATGGGACGATAAGTTCACAATTTACAAACTAAAAGTGAAGAACAAAAGGGACTCGTTTCAGAAAGAGAACGTTTCCTTTTGTTGTTTGTTTTTTCTTTTTACAGTTAATATGGAGATAATTTGCGTAAACATTTTCTTTAGTGTTAATGAACTACTCTCTTTGTTAATTATTGACATTTAAAGTGAAATAAATGAAATTGAATAAAATTATTCCCATAATATCGATCCATTAAAATCTTCAAATTCCGCGACACACATTTCTTTATATGCGCATAAACGAACGAGAACAGCACTATACTAATGTTAGAAGGTGCCGTGTAAAAGGCTGTTAATAATGCAACTTCGCGTGATTTTTTATTGATAAGAGGTACAAGCATAAATTTATAATGCGCTCTTTTGCATTTTGTATGTATAACCCCATTAGGTATACACATTAGCTTGTCATACTTTTTCATAAGTCCTCCAAATTGCGTACGAAGTGCCTCGATTATAATTGTTTATTCGAAAAATATATATTCTCAACATATTATTATGTCCCGACGATGGTGTAGCGGTAATGTTATACGTTCACTCTTACCGTACATATCTGGTATTATTTTTCTGTCTTTTGGAATATATCTGCGAATTCGAACACCCCATTTATCTTACATTATAAATGATGTGCGAGAGGTGAGTTTAATGAAGTTTACAAGAGTACAGTATTTAAATTGGCTACATGTTTTTATTTACGAGAAGCGTGCTCAAAGCAGGTAGGTTAATTCCAAAAATAGGAAAAAAGATAATTAATAATCGTACAATATTCATTCATATATACATATCATTTGAAAGTTTGGTGTATGCCATTTGGTGTTTTGTTTTAAAAATATCGGATACTTAACATTTTAAGTAGAACGAAACTATTATATAGTAGATTACAACCCACTTTATCCTATCTGTTTTGAGCTACTTATTAGTTTATCAAACACATTAAAGTGCGGCAGTAAACTATTATTTCACGGAATTGAATCAATTTAGAAAAAAAATATGGCAATAATTGGTCTAAATAAGTGCTTAGTTAATTATATAAGTTCACGATAAGTAAATATAAAATTTCCATTATTCTATCTTGTGCCTTTTTAGTAGAAATGCCTAGTTTAGATTATTAATTTACTCGTAATCGACAAGCTTCGCCTTTATGACAGCTGCATTACATTGGACTTAAGCTCCTGCTCGCAGATACTTCATTTTAAAAATTAAAAGCCATCTTTTAGCTATTTAAAGACTGCAGACAAAATACGTCTTTTAACGCGAAAATTGAGGCATGAGTACGATCTTTAATCGTTAATACGAGCTTAATCTTCCTGCCACTGCACATTAAATTTGTGTAACCGCCGGTATAACGTCTATCCATTTTGGGCGGGATATCTGCTTTGATCTTGCTTTCTCTATGCTGTATATTACACGCAGGAAAAAAAATTGGTTCATTTAACAAAATTGGTTGACTGACTGCATTTGGTTAATTTCAGAAAACATTTTGGTTGAGTGAATCGAATTTTAATTCACTTAACCTAACTCGTTTGCTTCAATCAACTAAAATATTTTAGTTAAACCGTTTTGTTAATTACAGAAAATATTTCACTCGGTTTACCGAATTACTTTAACGCGTGACGTGATCTATCACAATTTTTGAAGTGTTTCACTAAAAATTATTAACCAAAGAATGTGGTTATTCCAATCAAGTATTTGGTTGTTCATATAATAACCACACTCAATGACTGAACCGACAAAAATGTTATCTTTTCAATATTGTTCTGCATGTACATAGTTTTTATGCGTAGAGTAATGTTGTTACCCGAGTGCTCTTTTACATAGAAGCCATCAATTTTTGGAAAATTTATGAAATTGCATCCCAACAGTAATCAAATACAGGGTGTAACAGAAATGGCGGTCACGGTTTATACAGCGCTATCCTTGTTGAAAAAGAAGTCAAAAAGTCCTGTACTATTTTTTTTACAGTGCAAAATTATTACAGGAAAATGATGCACTGTAGGAAAAAATAGTACAGGACTTCTCGACTCGTTCTTCAACAAGGATAGCGCTGTATAAGCAGTGACCACCATTTCTGTTACACCCTGTATAAATATTAACAATCCACCGTTATGTTATAATTCTGCCGCAATTGTTCACTTCCCATAGGCGCTGCAACTCCGTAAAGGACACATCGGATACGATGTCTGGTTGGACCAAAGCATGTACTTTTACGTTTATATCTTTCACGTTACCAATCCCGATGAAATTATCCAAGGAAAATCTCCGATACTTGAAGAGCGAGGACCTTATGTCTATGAGTACACGCCGTTTATATTCCATTAAAATAGCTTTTTACGTTACTTTTAAAATTGAACAGTAAGGCGCTTCTATGAAAAAATCTTCATTTCAGTTTGCACATTGTAAAAAAAGTAACGGACGCGGATGAAGAAGCGGACGAAGTGACCTACCTGCAAAGAAATCATTACTTCTTCAACAAAGAGAAGACTGGAGAGGGTTTGTCAGATGAGGACGAAATTACTACTATTAACACGGCTTACGTGGGTACGATACAAATGGTAAGTACCTTGTTAAAAATCGAGTTGAAAGATGAAAATCGGCCAGACATTTGCAACACTTTCGGGCCATAGGTCCGTAACGAGTCCGAAACACGTTGGAATCGTAAATGGCCCGCAACAGACTCGTAGTGCGTTCGGAAATCGAAATTTGAATGCCTGCAATGATTCATGAATGATTTTTACATTTTGACTCGGAACTGACATCAAACATATACATATACTGTAATGGTATGCACTTTAGTCCGTGCTTTTTGCACTGACACAAAAGGGCATCCGTCAGGGTTCGAGCCTCACGATCCTGCGATTAAGAAATAAATTTCGATTCTATATTTGAAAATGAAAGAGACATTGGTTATGATATAATCATGTGGATTAGCGATGTACCCAGTGAACACTGTTATATAACTGTTGGGTAAATGTTACGTTTTCGAAACTAACATGTTATGTAACATAAAAGTAACATGGAAGTTAGATGTTAGTTATTATTTCCCATTCGGTAAGGTAACATGTTATATTAATGTTATAATTTCAGTTACCTTAAAATAATGTTAATTTTTCATACATTTAATAAAAAAAATCACGCAATTTTATCCAAAATTATATAATTTTTTCATTTTTAATTATTTTTTGGTACTTGACAATNTAGTTAGATATTAAATGACAAATCAGACTCAATGAAATTATGTAATGATAAACTATCTGATTTTACTTAAAGACCATTAGGATGTCATTCGACTAGCAAACAATTACTGATAATGTATATGCGCGTATGAATTAAAGTCACATTTTTTCATACGAATAGTAAACAAAATATGATATATATTAATCTTGTGACTTTTGACGATGAATTATTTCCGTGTCTTCCGTTTCCAGTAGGTCGTCTAAGTTCATTCGACGAGCTACAAAAATGGGATTTAGGGACAAAGCGTCAGCGTCGCGTTGAAGCTGCCTCTTTTATAACTTATTTCATACTCGTAATCTTCCAACGTAATCCTCCATCTTGCGAGTCGTGAATGAGGGGGGGTTCATGGGTCATTAACCAGATCAATTGTCGATGATCTGTTACGATTTCGAATTTATGGCCGTAAAGATATGGACGAAAATTTGACGACGCACCATACTTTTGCCAATAATTTTTTTTCCTGTGGTTGAATAGTTTTGTTCCGCTTTATTTAGAGCCCGACTTGTATAGGCTATTAGATGTTCTTTTCCATTTTTCTCTTGCGACAGTATAACGTTCAAAACAATCACGGATGCATCGGTGGTTAATGTGAATTCACGCGAAAAATCAGGGTAAATCAAAATAGGCTCCTTGCATAATTCTTCTTTTAATGTAGCAAAAGCTTTTTCTTGTTCGTTTCCCCAAATGAACGGGACATTTTTTCGTAATAACTAGTAGTAGGAAGTGGCCGGTTCTGGATAGATTACTATGCGTGCACACGTACCGGACACACACGCATGCGCAGCGCTGGCCTATGCGTGTGAGTCCCTCCCCCCTCCCTCATTCCCCTTGACAGCAAACCCTTGGGCCCCTCGTTGCGTGCACACGGTCACGCACCCATGCGCACCGCTGGCCTATGCGTGTGAGTCTCCCATACCCCCAACCGCCTTGCCTACTCCACCCGTGGGACCCCGCTCCAGCTCCAAAAGAACGTTGACGCAACGTTTCCTCCCCCCATCCCCCCGTGGATGACCCCGTCGAGATAGGAATTTTACCGTCCGCCACTCGATTCCGCGAACTCTGTCATCCGCCGCTCGATTCGAAGAATCGCGTCGGCACCTTTGCTCCCCGCAACGGCGGAAGACTCGCGACGAGATTCTGAGAATTCCCGTCGATCTAGGAGGACAGCCGTTATCTCCCTCGACGCAGGAATCCGTCGGCCATTCGACACCGGAAGATTCGCGACGTAATTCGGAGAATTCACTTCGTCCGACGATTTTTTGAGGACAGCCGTTATCTCCCTCGACGCAGGAATCCGCTGGCTCTCGTCGACCGCGACGTAATTCCGCGAATTTGTCGACTTCGGAGAATTAGGAATCCGTTGNATGAAGGAATATCGGATGTAGATTATGTACATGCTTCAAACGTTTCGCAAACATTTGATATCAAGACGTTGGCGCTGAATCTTCCGATTTTTATCTGAATGTCGTTCCCATGGAACCACTTAATATCGTGCAGATACACGAATTTGAATCCGCAGTACTTTGCCACATTTGCAAAATACTTTTTATACCTCAGAATGTCAAGCATATGGATCAATGCCACTTCACGAGCAAGTATCGCAGGCCTGCATATCCTGGGTGTAATTTGTATTATATTGACTAACGAAGAGATTTCTGAAAGCGATTACCTACACTCGACCAATGTTCGGCAAACTTTTGATATCAAAACTTTAGGAGAATATTCCGATCTGTATCTGAAGACCGATGTGCTACTCTTAGCCGATATTTTTGACAATTCTAGACGCAACTGTTTTTCCGCGTACAAATTGGACGCATTGAATTATTTCACGGCACCTGGCCTTGCCTTCGATGCTATGCTAAAGTGTACGGGTATTGAACTTCAAATTCTCGATGACGAAGAGATGTTATTGTTTTTCGAAAGAGGTACTCGCGGCGGCATGACCCAGTGCTCCAACCGACACGTCACAGCGAATAATAGAGACATGGGGACCGATTTCGATACGAGCAAGGACGAATCGTATCTGACGTATTACGACGTGATCATTTTTACGGGGCCGTCATGAGCCAATTTTTACCCTTCAATTCGTTCGAATGGGTGTAAAATTTCGATCAACTCGATATTCTCAATATTTCCGATATTTCCTCTACGGAATACATATTCGAGGTTGATATAGAGTGCCCGGAATCTCTTCAGGAAATTTTTAAAGAGTTACCGTTATGTCCACTTGATTGCGTACTTTCCGGCCCACGAAGTAATATGACTAAGTTAATAACGATCCTTCTGCTTAAGAAAAGATACGTTATTCATTATCAGAATTTAAAGCAATGTTTACGTTTAGGCTATAATGACGAATGTAAAGCGCTGTATAAGGTAACATCCGCGGTACTAAAATTAAGGCAGTTTATTTTGCTTAGATAATATGTTTATTATTCACTCATTCATTTAGTTTATTCGCAACAGGAATACATTGTCATACAATTTTTGGATATACAAATTGCGATCAAATGGGTAACGAATAAATTTCTGTCTCTAAAATATAGAGTGCAAAAATTAACATGCGGTTAAAATTGTTTACATCCTCGTTAGCAAGTGAAAAAGTCATAGTCGTCATTCATATTTCTTAAAATCTTAGTTTCACGGTGTACATCAAAGATATTGTAAACTACAAGTAATGACTGAATATACTTTAAAAATAATGTTTTATTCAATATATACGTACGAAGTAATATTATGAATATTATGCAATTCTCCAAAAATATGTACAATATTTTCAAAATA